>NC_056750.1:464323634-464443634 GCF_019279795.1 Protopterus annectens
ACAAGATGATTGATGGTCAAACTTGCTTTGCAAAGATGGTTTGCATCTTTCATTCAAGAGTTGACACATACTGGACTTCCAAGATTGCTGAACATTGAGTAACAGCTTAATTCTAGTTCTCCCAGTGTGAAAACAGAAACTTAGCAGAGAAAGCCAGTGGCCCTATATGTCTGGTAAATTTCAGTAACTGGCTACTAAATGCACTGCCTGGATGCCAAGGAAAAAAGAAATACAGGGTACCTGAAGGAAAATCAGCTATAAAAGGTGAGCAAAAAGCAGTAAAAGCTTCAGATATGACTTCCAGTAACCTAGAGGAAAGCATAAGATAACTGCACACAGACCTGATTAAAATAAATGAAACAGTGATGGAATATATTAAGTCCATATCTCTCAACTGTACAGATTTTCGTAGAATGTCCAGATTTTTACCTAATATATTTGTTGCAGTTTTCATAAAATTGTGGTTTTCTGGCAAATCATTAGACTGAAGTTAGAAAATAATGACAGAGATTTGAGTTTCAGACTCCATGCCCTTCAGAAAATTCATGCTAATGTAAAACATGTTATTCTATCAACTTTCTAAGCTTGTAAGAGCAATATTTAAAAAAGTGTCCCTATTTTTGCACCTTCGTCCCACTTTTATTTATGTCTTGGTACAGATTTATTGCACTAGGAGGTTGAGAGTTCTGATTAACTCAAACAACAAAAGGCTATAAAAATGGAAGAAGCTTTAAACAGATATTCAGATGAAATGATAAAACTGCAAAACTCAAGAGGTCAAAATGAAGAAAAGACTGTCTGAATATGAGACTCCACAAGAAGATATGTTTAAAAAAATAGAATTAGAGGACAGAACACATAGGGAAAACCTGAGATTTTCTGCTGTACCAGAGAAGCTGGAAGTAACAGACTCTATTAATTTTATGAAAGCATAAATAAACAAATGGACTGGTATTGCACAACAGGAATTTTTAATTGAAAGGGCACATTGTGTATATGCTCCAAACCTGGCTATGTGAAAGCAACCTAGACCTTTATTAGTAAAGATGCCATCTTACTAGCAGACGGATGTGATTCTGACAAAACCGTGGCAGAAGGACAAAGTACTAAAAGTGGGAGACAGCAAAGTGTTTGTGGAGAATGACTACTCATTGCACACCAAGCAGAAGAGGAGTAAATTTATTCCATTATTCAGGGAGTGTAGAGAAACAGGCATAAGATTCAAACTGTGGTACCCAGTTATCTTCAAAATATTTTTCCTGGTGGTACACAATAATTTTTTGATGAAGTACATGCTAAGGAGGAAATACAAAGCTTTGTCCAAAAAACTGAGCTGTGAAACAGAAGATTCTGCTTCTTGTTCTTTTGTTAATAAAGGACACAGAGAAACTATGCCAGTGAAACCTTTTCCAGTGTTTCAATGGAAAATTCTTGAGAGAAGGAAAAAAAGACAAGAGTCAACTAGAAGAATGGAGAATACATTAGAAATGAAGCAGATACAGGATTTAGGAGATGGAGATGAACAGGAATAAAATCAGTAACTTGGAAATTGACGCATGGGATTACAAACCAATAATTAGATTTGTGAAACATGACAAAACAAGCAAATCTGGAAACATTGGACTTTTTGGACTTTGTTAAACTTGTAGGGGACTTTAAAGCATGTGCCCTACTTCATTTCATTAATGTTTGGAAAAATGCTTAGGAGAGGGGAAGAGGAAGGAGAAAGTTAACTGTAAATAAAACAATTTTGTTCTTACTAGTACTATTTTAATAGTGCATGATTTTCTTTGCATGCTATAAAGTAACGTTTTCTCAGTTATTTTTAAGTATAATGGTGATACCAATGTAAACAGGTGCTCCTGTTTTTTTTTCTTTCTCCCTTCTACTTTCTTTCACCTTGTTCATTTTTAAGAAATGTAGGCACTGCATTATTAAAAAAAAAAGAAGAAGAAAAATCTGGTTAAAAGAGCATGAAAAAGAAATGTTAGTGTGCTTTTTCTCATTCTTGCATAGCTTAAGTTTTAAGGGAAAGTGAGTAAATGAAAAAGAATATTATAAGTTTTTTTTAGTAAATGTATGCTTAGCAACTTGGTATCTGATTCTCATGTCTCTAGGAGACAATGTAATAAAGAGAAAAGACTAGGAGATAATATTCTCTGAAAGCAGTCAAGTGGTTTACCAGCTGAGAGAGCTAGAAAGATAAGACAAAACCAAGGAGTACTTAGCAGAAGTGTCTCAGCATGAATAGCCTTTCTTTTAGATTAACGCAAGTCTGTGAGTTTGGCAATCAGTTTGGAACATTTGTTCCTGTTAGTAGGGTGAAATTTCAACATATGTAGACTTACATAGTTTTGTGTGTTATTATTAGTAGGTTTTAGGGGGGTATTGGGATGTATTTTTTGAGGGCTTTCAATAAAACAAAAAGTTTTGTAAGATGTGACATAGGCTTAAATGGATTTGACAAGAAAGAACTGTATAAAAAATCAACCTGATAAACAGTGTGTGCATGTAACACAAAAGCTGAAACTAGACATTTAATAAAAAAGTTGTTATACATAAAAGGTGGAAATAATCTTTTAAGACATTGTTGCTTTCTGTAATGTCTTTAAATGTTGGTCTCACAGATAAATGCAAAAAGGAACTGAACATGCAAATTTGATAAAGAAAGGTTTCCTGGATGATTATTCATCGGAATACCTGGGGCAGAGGAAAAGAGAAGTACTTATAATAATTGCAAGAGGAGCTTCGATAGTAATAGAAGAGAATAAAAAAGATAATAATGGTAGACTTGTAGTACTAAGAGGCTACTGGCAAGGGAGGAGGATTATACTGGCATGTATTTATATACCACCTAAAACTGCTAATAATGGAGCTTAAGAAAATTCTAGGAGAAATAATCAGCTTTTAGCAAGGAATATTAATTATAGGTGGGGACTGGAATTTTATTTGTAACAGTGAAGATGCGTCTTGGGGGCCCAGAAGGGAAAATATAACAAAGGAGGATAGATTTTTGAAGAAATTCATGAAAACATTTAACATGAAAGATGTGAATTCAGTACTAGGAGTTCAGAGTGACATATTAAACCCCGAGATACAAAAACTGGGCTAGGCTAGACAGAATTTATATTTAAGAGGAACATGTGCATTTAATTGAAGGTCCTGATACGTACCCAATACCTGTTTTAGATCATGCACCAATAATAACTAAAATAAAAACACGGTAATGAAATAAAAATGAAACACTGATGCTTTCCTACCTATCTGTTGAAAAGACAGGAATTTAAGGAATGTGTAGTAGAAATTATTTAGGAGCTATTAAAGAAGACAGAAATTTATTTTGAAAATATAGCTAGGGAGTGGAGCAAAATTAAAGTGGAGTTTAAAAATAGGGTGGAAATAAAATACAGGGGGTTATGGTTAAGTAGTAACAAGAATTATTTAGAGACTGACAAATGTTAAAGAATTGCAAAACAGGGGGAATCCCACAGAACAAGAAGGGGAGCAACTGCAGAATGCTTAACAGAAAATAAGGGATTACCTCAATGATATGCATGAGTTTATAAAGATTGCTGTTAAGCAACGATTTTTTGATAATAACTCTAGAGCACAAAAACTTTTAGCACAACAACTCAGGCAACAGAAAGTAGAAGGGAAAGTTGCCAAGCTTATGGACCTTGTAACAAGTAAGATAACAAGAGATCCTGTAGTAGTATTAGAAATATTTCAGAAATTCTATGAAAGTCTGTATAAAGCAAAAAAATATGGAAATCAAGAAAAGGTACAAATGGAAATGTTTATGGAGGAATTAGGCAGATGAGGCTCAATTACTAGCAGTTAGGACAGGAAGAGGTGAGAAAAATGGTGATGTATAACTAATCTACAGGAAAATCTACAGGAATAGATGGTATTCCTGTGGAAGTTTGGAAGCTAGGAGGGAAAAAACTGATAAAGATCTGGAAGGTTTTGTTTAACAGTACCAGCATCCTCGAAGAAAGCGGTGGTAGCTGTAAAACCTAAAGAGGGTAAACATCCATCAGATCTAGCTTCATACAGGTCCATTTAAATATTAAACCATGATTATAAAGTGTTTATTTCTATAATGGCCAGAAGAATGGCAAAAGTGATGCCAAAATTGATAGATATGGATCAATGTGATTTTGTGGAGGAGAGGCAAACATTGATGATCCAGAGGGAAGCAGAATGTAAGAAAATACCACTGTTGTTGTTGGGCCTTGATGCAGAGAAAGAATTTGACAGAGTAAACTAGGAACTTATGAACAGGGCAATGGAAGCATTTGCATCCCTTGATACAATTATAAGGCTGATTAAGAGGCTATATGAGACATCAAAGGAAAAAATTAAAGTGGGTGGGTTCCTCTCTGATAATTTTTGCTTGAGCAGAGGAACCAGGCAGGGGTGTCCTCTTTCCCCTTTGTTATTTGCATTATATTTAAACCATTAACAAAGAAAATAAGGGGCTCAGAAATTAAGGGATATGATTGGTATGGTAGTCAAGAAAAACTGGCTCAGTTTGCAAATGATATTATTTTATACCTGATAAAACCAGAAAAGGACATCACCGTGTTGTGGAACATTTTGAAACAGTTTCAAATCATTTTGGGATACAAATTAATGATGCAAAAACAGAGGTACTAGAGGTAGATTATCTACCCACAGAGGAATTGGTTCCATATTCATTAAGGATATCCACACCTTCAAGCTAGTTGCTTAACATAATGCATCCAAAATTATCCAAGTGCAACTAACAGTGGGCAAGACTGCAGTCCAGGTTGTAGCTTGTTACAGATCCCCTGCCATGCCCCAGGATGCCCACTCCACATTTCTTGATTTACTGGGTAATATTAAGGTAAAGCCCAATACCCTAATAATGGGCGATTTCAACAACCCCATCATCAACTGAGAAAACTACTCGTGTAGTAATTCATTTGCTCAACGCCTTCTGGAATTCATAAATTCCAGCGCCCTGGATCAGCTTGTCCATACCCCCATTAAGGGGAGCAATATCCTGGACCTGGTCATTACCAATATGGGCAACTGATGTTCCATGCCAGAGGTTAACTCCTCGCTGGTCAGATCCCGACCACAAGTTAATCACCCTAGAAATCAATATCCCATCCCCATCCCCCCTCCATTAAGGAAACCACCATAAAAAACTTTTCAAAAGCCAACTTCATGCTTCTTAAGACAGAAGTGGCAAGCTTCACAACACCCATGCAGATGGAAAATAGAGGTACGACTGCTGAATCCTATACAAATCCACTGTATAAGAACATACATGAGTGCATGGATCGTGCCATCCCCAACAGAACCAAGATGCTATCCTCCAAAAAAAAAGAAGCCAATCTGGTGGTCCCCTGCCATAAACAAACTCTACAACAGAAGGAAGAAGCTGTTGCAAAAGAGAGTAAAATCCCCTGATTGCAGGAATTCCCTAGTCAGCCTCAGTAAGATCCCTCATAAAATCCTCCAAAGCTAAGTATGAAAATAAAATTGCCACTGATTCTAAAGACAACCACAAAGCATTCTACAGCTATGTCAAGAATCTTAATGGCGACACTCAGATCTGCCCTGAGCTGCAGCACAATGGCACTAGATATACAGAACCAACTGATATTGCCAGCTTCCTGGCATATAGGTTCAGTGCAGACTTCACCCCCCACTCCCCAAAGGGCCCATCACTATACCGGAAGAATGCAAAGCCCCTGTAATCACGGCTGCACAAGTAAAGACTGCATTCTCCAAAGCCAAGAACGCAGCATCCATGGGACCTGATAACATCCCAGGCTGTGTTCTGCATGAACTACAGAATGAACTGGCATGCCACCTAAGTATCATGTTCAATCATAGCCTCACTTCAGGCTTTGTGCCTACTGAATGGCGCACAGCGATGGTTATCCTACTCCACAAAGGGGGCATCACCACTGAACGCCGAAACTACCTCCCCTGACGAGCCTGGTCTGCAAGGCCATGGAACGTATCATCTTGGAGCTTATAAACAAGGACATAGGTAACCTCCAAACTCTGGACCCCACTCAGTTTGGGTTTATAAAAGGTAGGTCATGTCTCCTAAACCTGGAAGACTTCTTTGAAGCAGTCACCAGAGCCGTGGACGAGGGTAAGGGGTGCACACAGCCAATCTTGACCTCGCTAAGGCTTTCGACACCATCCCCCACTCTGGAATTATAGATACACTCACTAGACTAGGCATAAATCCCTATGTGACAAGATGGGTGACCAACTGGCTCACTGACAAAACCCACACAGTGAAAGTAGCCGACTCCAAATCCAACTTCAGACCAGTGACAAGTGGAGTACCACAGGGCTCAGTCCTGGATCCTCTCCTGTTTGGCATCTACTTCTCAGAAGTCCAGGCTAATACAGCAGGTCTTTGGCTAATGAAGTAAGCAGATGACTGCAAACTAGGTGCCATAATAGAATCGCCTAATGATGTGGACATTCTATAAAGGGGCCTCACTGAGACTGATGCTTGGTGTCAAAGTCATGGCTTCAAGCTCAATGCCAAGAAGTGCATTGTCATCCCCTTTGGGAAAAACACTCTACCCATGAACTACCACATAGGCGGTAGCCTACTAAACACCAAAAGTGTAATAAGAGACCTTGGGACACAGGTGGACAGTAGTCTCTCCTTTGATAATCACATCGCCACAGTAGTCAGCAAATCCTTTTACATGGCACACCTCATCACAAAGGGGTCCACCTCCAGAAAAAAAGAGGTCACTGTTCCTCTCTACTCAACCGTCATCAGACCCAATATGGAGTACAACGCCCCATTTGGCATGTACCTCGCAAGACATCTACAACAACTAGAAAGACCACAGAAATGCCTCACTAAGAGAATTACCGGCCTCAAACAGATGCCATATGCAGACCGTTTCAAAAATCTCCAGCTCTACTCTGTCACTTATCGCCTACTCAGAGGCGACCTCTGCCTAACATACAAAGCCATGTCAAACCCAGATCTGTTGGACATGCTACACTTAAAGAAACCCCAATCCCTCTGAGCCACATGCTCCAGGGGCCTAAATCTTGCCACCACAATAAACAGAACATGCTGGAGGGATAGATTCCTGTCCCAGAGACTTTCCATGCTCTGGAACAGTCTACCCGTTCATGTCAAGCAAAGCTCCTCATTAGCCCTCTTTAAGAAAAATCTCGACAATTGGATGGAAAATAGGAAATTCACCCCGGGGATCACTTCTGTGGCTCTGCTGGACAGGGGTGCAGGAAAATAACTTTATTGGGTGGCAAAAGCCAGGGAACTTTTTTGGCTAGGCTTATATAGACCCCAGAGCCGATAGCATAGTACCTACCTATGAACCTATGTTTATGGGGACATGATAAAATGAAGTAAAATAGAAGTATGGATTAAATGATTCTGGTGTGGCATCTAAGGATATATGGGAAGATAATAAACAAAAAATAATACAAAAGCTGAGAATTTGGAAGCTGTGTTATATGGGTATAGATAGTAAGATACAAGCAGTTAAAATGCTTTTGGTCCCTTTAATCTTATACACAGGTCAGGCATATTTTTCTCAACCAGAGGAGAAGTTGTCGATAGCAATTAATAAAGAGCTGAAGGATTTTATCTGGGAGGGGAAGACAGCAAGAGTCAAGTGGGATAAGCTGATTCTTTCAGTAGAACAAGGCAGATTGGGATTGCCCAATTTAAAGGGTATTTCAGAGCTATACAGTTAAGGCTCCTATACATAGCACAAGCAGAAACGTGTAATTCAAAGTGGAAAGTGATGTTTATGAAACAGGGGAAAGCCTAAGAAACAAGGATAGACTGGGATTTTGGATGCAGACCTTTAGTTAGAACAGCAATAATAATACAAAATATCATATTTATAAAGTAGCAGAAAGTACTCTAAGAACTAAGCCAACTCGGGAATGGAGATAGGAGATTCTGCCAATAGGGTTGACTGCAACTAGGGATACAGACAGTAGGCAAGAGGGGGATGGAATTTATTGGAGAAAACTGGCAAAGGAACCAAGGTATTGGGAGAAAATAACTAGAGAGGGAAAGGTAATAGAATGGGAAGATGCCGAGAATGTGTGTGGAGTGCAGGTTAGAGATTGCCTTCCCTGTGAAGGATTGATATCAGAGTACAGGCAAAGAGAAAGAAATAGGGGGTCCTAAATGAAAGACAGCACTGATAGAGTTTGTAGTAGAATCTGGAACAGAAGCTGCTGTTAAAGGAATAATTAGTAGAGCATACAAAATATTGCATGATAACTATAAGACTCAGTCAGAGGAGGGTAGAAAGAACTGGGAATATTGGATAAGCAATTCAGAAAGAAACAACTGGGAAATATGTTTGTCTCCTAAATATACAAGAAAATCCAGAAGATTTAGGATGTTTGCTTGAAATGTTTACATAGATATTTGTATACAACAAGTAGACTCCAGAGAAATTTTCCTTAGGTAGACAGCAAATGCTGGAGGTGTGATAGGGAAGAAAAAGGTAACTGGGAACTTATTTTTGGGAGTGTAATAAGTTGGCAGAGTTTAAAGATTTTCTGCAAGACTATTCTATCAGAGATACTAGGTGAGTAAATTGGTGTAACTAGGGAAATTTTTTTTCTGAACTATAATACAGAATCGGAATTGTCTTGACATAGTAAGGTCTTGCTGAGTCTAGTTATGGTGGCTGCCCAAAAAGCAATTACTAGAAAATGGAAATCAAAGTCTAAACCACCTGTACTGGAAATAGTGAATATAGTAACATAGATAAATCAACTGGAGTTGAGATCATTAGAAAAGGGGAGGAGCAAGTAACATAGGAAAAATGAGAACTCTGGGAACAATACATACAGAGGAGGAATGAGGTTTAAAAGAAGGCAGAATTTGAATAAGCTATGTAATGTTTGACTGACAATGATTGGGTAGATTATAAATGATGTATCATTTTTGCAACTAAAATTGTGTCCTTGAGGTCTGTGATGTAAAATACTTGCAACTGGGACTGTGTCAGTATGGTTTGTTTCATTTATATAAATGTATCATTGTCTATGTCATAAGTGATAATTTAATTAAGATGCTTCTTGTTAAAAAAAAAAAAAAAAAAAAAAAAAAGAGGAGTTTCCACATACTGGTCAAAGCTCCAAAGCTCTTCCTGCCCTTATTGTGCCTTTTTAGGCAGAGTTCATGTAATAAACACTTCAATTCCCAAAACTGAATGATACCTACTTAGCTCTAATCATGCCAGGAGTTTTGATAATAAAATGCCTGATCTCAAGGCACTTCTGCATTTTGAATGCATCCATGTATGTGTTGTAAAGAAACTAAGGCATGGTTGAAATCCTTACAGAACGCAACTTCTGTGCCCAGGTTTTGTGCCTCTCACACTTTCAGACCCACTGGAAACAGTGTTGGTGTATATAATGGCTAAAAATCCCTTCAAAACAGATACCCTGAGAAACCCCCCAGTAAGATTATTGAACCATGACTCACCTTAGGTAAATCTAATTTCCAATTCATAGCCTGCTGTTGATCCCCCTCCTTGGATCCATATAACCATGATAAATCCCTGACATTCATACAGGATATCCCTATAAGCAATGGCTCTTTTATTCCTTTAGACTTTAACTATCCGTCCATTGACTGAAGGAACTATACTTACAATGTTGAGTATGCTGTGTGATTTTTGGACTGGATAAAGAGAAATGCATTGGATCAGCATGTCTTCAAACTGCCCGGGGAGTAAACGTTCTTAACTTAGAACTTATAAACTTGGCCCTGGTCTGCTCCCCTCTTACTGGTAAAGTCTGGCTGTAATCTGGTTACCTTTACCCTTAAAATTTCCACCCGCTTGGTTAGAAACATGACACTCTCTTTAAAGACTTCCCAAAAAAAAAAAAACAAAAAAAACAACCACATCCAACTGTAAATTTACCTGTGTCAGCTCCATGCTTCATCCCTCTTATGGAGTTAGTTACAGAAATGATTTTTATGCCTATTTCGATGCCTCCTCAAACAGACAGAAAGTAACCAGTATTGACCTAGCAGTCTCTTCCAAACCAAATAAGGTGATAAATTAAAAAAATAAACCTCCCTAGAGGTATACAAATATACACCAACTGTATAACATTAGGAAGATACTCCTTAAACAGCCTCATAGGACTGCAGTCCCACAGCATCAAAATATTATTAAAAGCTTGGCTAAGAAACTGAAAATAACAAGAAAGACCAGTAACGTATTACACAAATTAAGGCTAGCAGCAAAAGCAAAGGATAATTTCACTTCCTTCCTCAGCTGTCTCAGAAAACTGAGAAATAACTCTCAGTTCTGCTCTAAGTTTCTCAAGACATTGCAGACTTACTGGCTAGTGAGTTTACAGCAAATTTCTCCCCTGTAATTATCATCCCATAGTCACCCCTCTCCCCCAGTATCACTAAGGAACACATTTTTAAAGTGCTGTCTAAGACCAAGAGCACTTCCTCCATGGGTCCAGCCAGCATACTAGGTTGTCTAATAAACAATGTTAAACATGCACTCTTTGATCATCTGTGCAAACTGTCTAACCACATTGTAGCTTCAGGTTCTGTACCTGAATCCTGGTGCACTGCTGTAAAAACACCCCTTCATAATTACAGACATACCACAAACCTTTAGAACAGTAGACCCATCAACCTTACAAGTGTCGCCTGCAAAGCTGTGGAGCACATCATTATCACTGACCTCATAAATAATGACATCTATAGCATGACTAAGTTGGACCCACTCCAATTCGGCTTTGTAAAGGACAGGTCCTGCCACCTAAATCTTGTCACCTTCTTTGAGAAGGACACACGGGTGGTTGACAGTGGCTGCAAGATCCATGCTGCGTACCTTGATCTGGCCAAGGCATGTGATACCATATCACATGATGAAATTGTTTATAAGTTGATGGCCTTAAACCTAAATCCCTACATGGTAAGATGGAAAGCCAACTGGTTTAAGAACAGAGCACACATTGTCTGAGTGGGTGATGCCTCCTCAGACAGAGATAAACTGAATAGTGATGTTCCCCAAGGTTACATGCAGGGCCCTCTTCTCGTTGGCATCTGTTTTTTAGACCTCCAAACTGGTAACAGTGATCTCTGGGTAACAAAGTTTGCTGATGACTGCAAGTTAGGTGTGGTTGTAAAATCCTCATTTGGATGCATATACCTTCCAAAGTGAGCTAACTAAATCCAGTTCTGGGTGTATTGAAAAAGGGTTTAAATAAATGCAAGAACTGTAGCATCATCCCCTTCAGGATGCAGAAACACTCTGTATCCTACTGCATTGAAAGCATCCATTTACTATACAAATCAGTGATTGGGGATCGGGGGCTTGTGGGTTAATAGCACCCCCTCCTTTGATCATCGCTTCATGATCACATCTCTTCTAAAACCAAGGAAGTCATTGTTCCTGTGTTTTCTGCCCTGGTAAGAGTTATTATTGAATATAATGCACTTTTCGTTATGTTTCTAGCTAGACATAGTTAAAAAAAATCACTAAGGCTACTAACGAATAAAAATGTCTAATCTCAAAAAGTTTATCTACCAGGAGAGAATGGAGTCCTAGCTCCTATACTCAGTGAGTAGAGGCTTCTGAGGGGAGACCTTTGCCTAGCTTACTGTGCACATAGGAACTCAGTAATTCCCATTCTCTTCCTTGAAAAGTCAAATTGTGCAAATGACACTAGATCCACAAATCTAAACCTTCATCAAGAATTAATTAAACGTAGACATAGAGATAAGATTCCCTCAACATGTCATGCAGTATGATTCCCTGTCATCCTTCAAACATAGCTTGGGCAGTTAAATGGATGCCGTTAAATTTACACCAGGACTTACAGGCATCATCTTCCTTGCAAAGGGTGATAGAACCTGAGGGTGGGTATTGGCAAGGCACGCATGGTCTGTAATCTGACTTGCCTTATATATCTTGTGATTATATATGTGTATGTATGTATGTATATATATATATATATATATATATATATATATATATGTGTGTGTGTGGATTCGTATCACTTCACTGAAAGACCATTTCACTGACACCCATTTCACTGAGACCAAATCACCTAAAGTTCATTTCACCTAAAACTCATTTCACTGACAAGTAGTACTCTAAGGCAAGTCAAAAGTATATGTCCTTTTCCCCACTGTAGTGCGATCCTGGTGTTAGTATATATAGTTAGGGGGTGTAGGGGGCGTAGTCCCTATAGAAACAAAACTGGTACTGTTGTTGACAAAGGTGTGTTTATACAATGAACACTGTTCCCTTCTAAAGAGAGGTAAAACATGGGACATGTTATGCAGCTTGCATTAACAAAGTAAAAAGACAGAAGCCATGAGGTATTATTGCGTCCCTAATAGCAATGTATAAAGCAGCTTTCCTTTAAGGAACCTATAGTGCCCACCCTCAAGAAAGTTGTGTTTGATGCTTATGATGTATACAAATAAGTAGTAAATGTAGCATACAAATGCAGTGAGTATGCAATATAATACGCAGACCAGCACACGTAAAGGATCACCTCATATCAAGAATTGCACAACCTTTTCAGTATTTAAGCAGTGGCCTATAAAAGTGATGCTGTTATATAGGCCTGTTATTCTCTAACAGTTGTTTAATATGTATTACTGCTGTGGAAATGGATATTATAGCCCAAACAAGTAAGTTAAAATGAAACTGGGGATGGAGATGGGTTATCATTAACAGACAGCTTGTGTAATGTAAGTGAATTGCAGTCTAAAGTTAAATAGCCTGTAGAGTTCCAATTTTCAGCAGTTCCATTTATCTCTCCTCCTTCCTTTGTAAACCACATGTATCACCTTCCTTTACCTGATCACCCAGTTCATTCTCCATATGAGATGAGAGCCATTATCATTCATTATCTGGGCAGGATAAGAGCCCTACGACCCATTTTTTTCCCTGACCAGGTCAACAGCCTAATCATTTCAGCCCTGGGAGTGAGTGTTGGGTACTAGAGAGTGGGCCAGTCCACACACCAGACTGAGATGATCTTAACTCCCTATCCTCATGGTGGTAGCGACACTAATGCACTCTGCTGCTGGAAGGTGCCTTGCGTGTTCCCACAGTGGAATCAAATCTCTCATTTTCTTTCACATGCACTATTTCCCCTTCTGCCATGTTAATTATCAAGTCTCCCCTAATTAGAACTAGAGTCTAGTCATACCTCTCAACTGTCCAGATTTTTGCAGAATGTCCCAATTTTTGACTTATATTTTTGGTCTGTTCTTTATGAAAGGTATGGTTTTCTGGATTTTTTTGGCAAATCAGGTTGGACTGAATTCACTAAATAATGACAGGCATTTGAGTTTCACACTTCATATCCTTCAAAAATGCATGGTAAAACAAGACCATTTATTCTAGCAACTTTCTACATTTGTAAGAGCAATATTTTAAATTTGTCCCTGTTTTTAGGGCTTTGTCCCCACCATTATTTTTGGTTTTGTTCAGATTGTTTGTACTGAGTGGTTGAGAGGTATGGGTCCAGGGTGTCTCTAGCCTCAACATGGGGAAAACCTGAGATCTACTTGGACAGGCCACCACCCTGGCAGACTTCAGGGGCCCTGAGCATCCTGGCAACTGATGGCATTTTGTGTTTAATGCCCTAACTCTTTCTTTTGGTAGTGATGTAGAAATCTGCATCACTGAATCACCTACCTGTGCCCCACTGTCTACACATATGCTTCAACATTTGCACACACAAGAGCTACCATCACTGGTTCTGGTTATCACACCCACATCGCTAATTGTCTTTCCTCCCATTTTAGACCTGTCCCTGCCTACTAGTAGAAGTCAGGTCATGTTTGGAGTGGCAAGTGTGGTCAGCTGGTGACTGCAATCATCTCAAGACAGGATAGGGACACGCACATATGTTCCCTTCCTGTACCATCAAGCACCAAGGCTGCTATTCAGACAATGTGTTGTTAAGATTCTGAGTTGCTAGTCAGAGTCAGGTCAGCTTGGCCATAGTTAGTAATCCTTGTGTAGCCCCCCCCACACACACACACACACACATACACACACAAGCTTACACAAGAAGCAAGTCTGTACTTGTAGTACTTCTATATTTCTGTAAAGGTCAGTGGTGCAATGGACAGACCTCCACCTTGTCTTTGCCAAACAAGAATATAAAAAGAGAGGATTCTGCATACTATGAATGTTTGCAGACAACTCAGGAATTATACAAAAAGAAGTAAACCTTTGTGGTAGTCGGACTAGCAGTTTATTATGTCTTTCTTGATGAGTAAGTGGGTTTGCAAGTTGCTAAACATGTCATTTCTAAATAGCTAACTTTGTTTATTCTTATGGTGAGTATATCAACCCCTTTTCGAGGTGCTGAGTGTATTCCACTTGATCAGCAGCTACCACACCAGTAGTTTTTCAAAACTGTTTTTGTCCAGAGAATCACATAGTCAAAAAGCATTAGAAACTGAGGTGACTGTCCTAGAAGTAAAGCAGGAGTTGTTTCAGCAGTCCTGCTTTAAACCATCCATCCATTCCTGTAAGCTAAGGCTTAATTGTTTGGTGCACTACTTATCAGTTTTGATTCTCGTAGCAGTGATCCTTATGCTGAGCCAGCAGAGATGAATGACTGTGCTCATCTTAAGAAAATATGTTTGTTGCAATGTTCTTGCAAGATGGGTTTGTTTCCTCCTTTCCACTGATGCTGTAATTTATGGGTCTCTTGTTAGTTCTGTACCTGCCAGACTTTTTGTTTTCTGTGTTTAATATGCATATATTATTGATAGTTGTTCTTAGTACTCTTCAGCTGTGCTTTGATATTAGAACTTTATTACATTTTTAAATTTCTAAGATGTCAGGTAATGCCAGTGTTTAGCTCTTTTTACTGTTAAAATATTGTGGGCTTCTTTGAAACTTTAACACATGACATTTCAGTTTATTTAGTACACTGTCTTTTATTGCCGGGCTTCCCCTAAAAAAAAAAAAAAAATGTGAACCAAGGGACTGAAATCTGTCTGATGGTTGATACCCTAGTCAGATGCATCATTCCTGCAGCAGTGATCCTTTATTTGAACATTTGTTTTTTTTTTTTTTGTTTGTATGCTAACACAACCGGGTCTATATTAGAACACCGAACTTTCAAAATTTCGAGTGTTCTAATATCGACCTGCTGAAAATATCGAAGAAGCAGAAAACCAAATTTTTTCCTAGGGAAAGAATTCTGTTGCCCATTTCTGTTGCATCGGTATTTTCAGCGCTGTGGTGGAAAGTTACAGGTCAGGTTCAGGTAAGTGTGCGATTGTGTGGACGTGAGGGTTAGGGTGGGTTAGATGAGTTAGGGTGAGGTCGCGGGTCAGGTAAGTGTGCGATTGTGTGGACATGAGGGTTAGGGCGGGGTAGGTGAGTTAGGGTTAGGGTGCAGGTGAGATGACTGTGCGATAGTGACGGACCTTAGGGTTAGGGTTTGGGTTAAGGTAAGTGGATAGTTAGTGGTGTATGTATAGTTTAGTGTAGGGTTAGGTGTAAGAGTTTAGGTGTATGTGTGTGGATTGCTGTTTGTTTGCTGTGCTTGTGTTGTGTGTATGTGTTTTGGAACAGCAATTTTTTTCCCTAGGAAAAGAATTTGCTGTTCTGTATGTTGGATGTTTTAAATTTTCGATTAATAGGGTTCGATATTAGAACAGTCGAAATTTTGAAAGTTCGGTGTTCTAATATAGACCCACACAACTGTATTGTTTCCTTTATACTGGCTCTGCTGTATAACTTGACAGCATGTTACAGGACTTGTACTTCCATCAAGAACAGATGTTAACAATTTTCTACCATGCCTGGGACTAGAATCTAGCTTTTGATACAGAAACCTCTGGTGTAGATTTAATCCACACTATAATTCTGAAAAGAAAACAACACATAAAGGTCCCAATGGGCTAAGGCAGAGTAAAAAATCCATACTGAAAATAAATAAAACCAACTCTACCACTCTTCTTCTTGAAGAATTTAGTAAAGGTAAGCTCTTTCTTCTACAATTTAATAGACTTCATCAGAAGTAGATGAAGTCTATTACATTGCAGACGAAAGCGCTTAACGTTAATAAATTATTCAGTGAAGTTAACCACTTGGCGCAGGTCTTTTTGGTAGATAGCCATCTTCCTTTTCTTGCCATAAATAACAAAATGGGTGATTTGATTGTCTTGACAGTTTAGTCCTTTCATTGTAGCACATTAGGTTATCTGTAGAGATCCATTGTGTGCAAAAATTTAATTCTGTTTGTGGGTGGTATGCTGGTCAAAATAAACATAAGAAACTTGATAGCATAGAACAGAAATATTATTGCTGACACAAGCTTGCTCGATGAGTGACCATATCGTCATGTGCAGGCCACACTTTTCTGAAACACTTCATTGCTACCCAGTGTATCAGTTAGATAAAGCAAAGAAGCAAAACATTAATTACAACTTAAGCATAAACTAAAGGTTGCAAAAGATTACATCATTTAGGGTTAGGTAAAAGAAAACTGTGGCCATAAAACTGTCTCTGAATTTTCAGAGAAGTTTATAAGCACTTTTTTGAATGTTATAAATTATGAAGCTTGATGTGTGGAGACAAACTATAACATATTCAAGAGACGGAGAGAATGTCTAGGCAAATATGTTTTTGGAGTAGTTGCGAACTTTAAGCAGACTATGACTGTCCAGTTTGCAACAAATTAATTGGACAAAAATGAAAGCAAAAGCCAAGCATTCATAAAATGTTTTAAGTTTACTGTTGTTAGCAATTATTTTCAAATCTTAGTGATTCTTAATGAGCTTTAGAAGCTACTTAAGAAACTTGATCCAGGAAATCTTAAAAGAAAAAACAACACTTTGGTAGTTTGACCCCCTGAACTAATTAATAAAAATAAATGAAATAAAAAGAATAAAGTTTAAAATACGTCAGAATCTGATGTTAGTTTTACGTGGATAATACATATGGAAAAAATTTGCTTTGTTCTTCCAGTAATTTCAAAAGATCAAGGAGTACTCCACTGAAGGTACTATCCTAATGTACATAACTGTTTTAATTATGACATTGTCAGTAAAACATATTTGAAACTGCCAGTCTAATTTAAAGGGCAGTTAAGTATTAAACACACTTTTCTCATCCCGTGTTGTATTTTTCTCCTTACATCTTGATTTCTATATATCCACATATACATAAAGAGCCTTTTGGTTATTTTAATGTTGCCACCTTTGTGTCATCCCATTTCTTATCAGTCAAACCACACCCCTATGCGCATTACCCACACCACCCATGTCTAGTTACTCCACCCCTTTACACACACCCTGTCCACTGTTATGAAGACCCTTTCCTAATAATGCACAATCATAATAAATCATTAATAATAGGGTTGCCACCATTGTATCATCCATTTCTCCTGGCCAAAGAATACATATATGCCTGTTGCACTCTGGCATTAATGACTGGAAATAAGAAAGAAAGAAAAATAAAAATGGTAGACACGTGATAACACTTACAGAATCTATTAATTTATAGCAAGATACAACGGGCTGATTTTGAGACTATACAATATTAAAGATATTCCTCAGTCATTTTTTACACCACTGACAAATCAATAAAACAAGTCATCACAATGACTTCCCAATGAGCAAAATTGGACACCCGATGACCATGAAACCATTTAGGAGATTTAACTTTCAGGTGGGTGAGCTGGACTGCAAGTAATCACTGTAAGTCAAGCCTTAATTACAATGTAACTACTGAAACCTGGTGAACAAAGCATAACAAAAATAAATCAGAAGTGTACAAATACAGCACAGACATAAATGTACTAAACAGTATTGGGTACAATGTACATAACATAAAATAGGTTAAAGACCCTGTAAAACAAAAACACAAACACCAGTTAACTAGCAAACACTGTGTGCAAGTTCATCTGCAACAGAAGGATTCCAAGATAATATTACCAAAAGTAGCAATGTATGAGCATCTGTGCAATGCCTCCCTAAAAATGCTTTCATTCTATTTTTATGTGAATGCAAAATAGGAATTTTAACAATGGCCATTACTCTCAACCTGGAAACATCAAAAATCTGGACAAAGGTCATTGAAAAACAGGTATAAATCTGTACACTGATTAACATAAAATTTGCATACAGAATTATGCAACCTCACATACTCCATTGGAATTGTGGGAAACCAACTTTCAAGCGCAAACTGAAGAACAGACAACCAAAATATGGCCCCCCCAGACCATGTAATAAATGGTAACCATTTTTTTTTAAATGTGTAGCAGTGATGTTCACTGGGAAGGGAAAAGATAAACCTTAGGATTTTGTTTTTGGTGACTTGCAGTATGTGGGTTTTGTGGTAAAAGTAGGGCATTTACTGGTAGGCAATATTGTAATTGTAGCAAAAGAATAATGTTATGTTGTCCTATCTCGCCGTAATTCTTGCTGGTTGGGTTTGGAGCCATTCACGGCTCTGACTCGGCCGAATACTAAAGCTCGAGAGCTTCCACTGGCTCGAGGCTAACTCCTATCCCATGATGCTCTGAGCCACATCCCCAGATCTCGTTTGCCGCTCAAGTGATTGAAAAGTGTTCTTGCTGGCTTGTTGGCGAAGTATAGTTTTTTAGTCTATTTTCTCCCTTTATACTCCCTTTATCTTTCTAGAGTGTTAGTTTTCGTGTTGTTTGTGTTAGGTCACTGTAGTTAGTTAGAAATCCCCTTCCCAACCCGATGAGAGTTTCTGTTTAACTTAGAGGGTTCTCACGGCCCATTTAAGTTAGAGGGCTGCTTCCCCCATGTTTTCCTTGTCTTGTCTGTGTAGAAGTTAGAATCCGTTTAAGTTAGAGGATTCTTCTTCTTTCTTCTTTACTGCTTCTTGTTGTTAATTTTCATATTAAAAAAAGGGTAGTTTCCCCCTGTATAGTTGTTTGCTGTTAGTTTGACTGTCTTTGTATAGTTATTGATACGGCCTTTTTTTTTTTTCAGAGCTGCATAATGTCCAAAGACAAGGAGAGCGAAAAGAAACCCAAGGAGCCTAGGCAGTCAGGGTTCAAAAAGTGAGATAAATGCACACAAAAGATGTCTCTTACGGGTGGGCACACGAGTTGCATCTATTGCCTTGGTGCCATCCATTTACAGGACCCCTGCACCATATGTCATGGATTCAGTAGCAGGGTGCTCCATGAGCATAAAAATAAACTGATGGCAAGGGGTTTATTGAAAGGGTCTTTTCAGGAAGCTTTAGATAAGTCTCAGAGCTCCAAATCTTCCTCCCCTTCTTCAACCCAGTCTAAATCATTCAAAAGACTGGCTATGACAGCTCCAGTTTCAGTGCCACCAAAAAAGATTGTGTCATCGGAAACAAGGGCTCTCGACTCCGATAGACCTGGAACAACAACTTCTGAGCCAAGAGTGTTTATGGAGCTGACAGAAATATCAAGGATTTGGTCTTCTTTATTGGAGCCAATATCTCCGATGCTGAGATCTCCAATTTTGGATAGAGGCAGATCTTCTTCTTTGTCCATCCGTTCTTCCAGGAGTTTATCTGATGAAGATGTGGAGCGGGTGGTGAAGAGATTGCTTCGAACACCGGCCCTGGCTAAAATTTTGTCGTCTCCGGACTCAAAGGAATCTGAGCCATCCCATTCTACTCCTGCTTCATCGATTCCTCCTCTGATCACTGTGGAGTCTTCGGAGCCAGAGAGCTTGGATCTGATAGTAGCGGCACCAAGACCACCTTTGGAATCTTTTTTGGACTTCAGCTCTGATGTTCTTGGCTCCTTCTGATGTCGAGGAGTCTAGGAGCCAATGCTCGCTAGTCGGGTCCGGGGAAGGGAGTTGACATGGATAGTCATCTGATCCAACTCTACCCCTCAGTGCCTCGGCTAGCTTGACCTCTGCTCCTACCTCAGTTTCGGAGCCACCTGCTCTGCCTCAGAGTCAACCTTCTGTCTCTTCGGAGCAGAGGGTCTCTTCGGAGTGGGGCAGGGGGGCTTTTGAGCTGATGGAGAGAGTACTGTCTCCTCAGACAGCCCTGCACTCGGAGCCAACTTCTCATTCCTCACAGGTGCCAGTGTCTATCTCATCACCACCGCCCCCTCCCAAGCATAGAGACCCAGAACCTCAGGAAGCCCCTGCAGGTGGCATTTTGTCTTCAGAAACGTCTCTGGAGTACCCCTCTGAAGAAGTCCCTCGGAAGAGACTATGCAAGAGGACGCAGATAGACTTCCCTGAGTCTGTCACTTCTGATACCGATTTGGATGAGTCAGAAGGGTCCCCATGGTCCCTCTCTGAGGATGTCTTCTTTGCGGACATCCTTGAGATCCTGAAACAGAGGGGTGGCTGGAAGGCCACCAACCCTTCAGAGGACGAATCGGTATACCTGGAGGCTTTTGGGTCTCATCCTTCCACCTCCTGGGTGACTCCACCATATGACCAACTGTTAGGTGTCATATCCCCGTAATGCCTGAACATCACCTGATACAGTGGAGCCTGTTCTGAAGAGGCCTAACAAATTTATTACTGCTCCCTCAGAGAAGAAGTTTTTGACTAAGGGTGTCCCTGTAGATCCGATGGTGGTGACTGTGGCCACCAAGAAGGAGCTGTCGGAGACCTCCTCATCTGTTCATCCTCCTAACAAAAGGTCTAGGACTCTGGACAGATATGGAAAGCATGCCTTTTCTTCAGTGGCCTTCACCTTACGGTCGCTGAATTACCTTACCCATTTTATGAGAATTCAAAGGGATCTCCTCAAAGAACTTGGAGATACCCGTCAGGGTACTGTAGCTTCGGGGACTGCAGACAAAGTTTCCTCACAGCTCTGTACCCTCAATTCCGTCGTAAACTCCTCCATGAGACTGATTTCATATGTGACTAATGGAGTGAGTAGAGCAGCAGCAACAGAAATTTCCCTGAGGAGACATTCCTGGATGTGCCTTTGCAACTTTGCCGAACCCTTCAAGTCTTCCATCACCAACGCCCCCTTTGATGGTTCATCCCTTTTTGGACCAAAGGTGAAAGAGACTTTCACCAGGTGCGAGCAGGAAGGGAAAACCTTATCTGCTGTTGGAGTCCATTTTTCTGCCCCGTCTAGACCTCATCCCAAAGGTCAAAAGGGAGGAAAGATGTAGTTCCGCAAGTCCCAAAAAGGTTTCTCTGATGCATGTGTTGACTCTACCCCCAGGGGCAGAGTGGGAAGTTATAATGGAAGATGCTGACCTCGCGGCAGAGGGGTTCCGCAGAATCAGTGCGACAGAGATACATTCTCTGACAGGCACTTCCAGTGCCCCTGAAAGGAGGCTCACCTGCTCTTCTCTGGAGGCAGTCGGGGGTCAATTGTCACTGTACCCAAATGCCTGGCAAGAAATCTCCCAAGACAAATGGGTACAAACAATTATATCCAGAGGCTATTACATACCATTTTCCATTCTCCCTCCGGTAAACCAGTCCTTACCAGATGTTCCACCTGGTCAAAAGGACTATGCAACATAAGAGATATTCTTGTTGCTAGAAAAAGAGTCATCCAAGAGGTCCCCGCAGACAAAATGGTTTCTGGAACTTACTCAAGATTCTTTTTAGTTCCAAAAAAGACAGGGGACTGGAGATCCATTTTAGATCTCAGCAAGCTAAACAAAGCAGTGAAAAAGTCAAAGTTCCGGATGGTAACTCTGCAGTCAATATTCCCGTTTATCGGGAAAGACAATTGGATGTGCTCAATAGATCTCCAGGATGCGTACTACCATATAAAGATGGACAGGCGATCCAGGAGACACTTATGCTTTCGGCTGGGAGCCAGTCATAACCATTTTCGAGTCCTGCCCTTTGGTCTCACTACAGCCCCCAGAGTGTTCACCAAATGCATGGCAGTGGTCATGGCTCACTTGAGACATCAGGGATTCCATGTGTTTCCATACCTAGACGACTGGCTCCTCATCGCCACCACCAAGCATCTACTACTACGAACGAGAGAAGAAACAATATCACTTTGCGCCAGACTAGGCATCACAGGAAACTTAAAAATATCTGCCTTGTCACCGTCTCAGCATATTACCTTCTTAGGTGCAGAATTGGATTCAGGAAATATGACTACAAAACTTACGCCAGACAGAATACAGTCCCTTCATCAGCAAATCAGGATTTTGATGTCAAAGAAGAAGGTTCAGGCCAGATATGTGTTGCAAGTTCAGGGTACCATGACAGCAGCTATTGTTTTAGTTCCCCTGTACATGAGGTTTCTGCAGTGGTTGCTATTTGCTCAGTGGTCAATGCAAGATCTTCCTGCATCACATCAGATTATCATCAAGGAATCTTGCAAAAAAGATCTCTTTTGGTATCTGCAGACAGGCCAGTTGTATCTGAGCCGCCCTTTGTCCTTCCTCAACCGAATGCAGTACTGACCACAGACGCTTCCCAGATTGGGTGGGGGGCATTATCTCGGGATGACAGTCCAAGGCCTATGGCAAGAACATGAAAGCCACTTACACATCAGCGTTCTGGAGATGAGAGTGGTGCTCTATGCGCTGCAGACATTTCAGGACTCTCTACTGACAGGGACAGTTGCAATTCAGACATTTCAGTAGTGTGGTACATAAACAAGCAGGGAGGAACCAAATCTTAGCCACTATGTCGGGAGGCACAACAAGTTTGGCAATGGACGATTGCTTCTCAATATTTTTTGATAGCAACGCACATCCCGGGGAAATCCAACGTGATAGCAGACAAACTCAGCAGAGCTATTCTGTTGCCTCATGAGTGGTCCCTGAAGACAGAGGTTGTGGAAAAGATCTTCCAAAAATGGGGACAACCTTGCTGCAACCTTTTTGCCACTGCCATGAATGCTAAATGCAGCAACTACTTTGCCCTCATTCCTCCTCCGGGGAAGTCACCAAGGGATGCACTGGCTCACAGTTGGCCCCTGGGAATACTCAATGCCTTTCCCCCTTTTTCTCTAATTCCCAAAGTACTGCAGAAAGCCAGCTCATTGAAAAGCACTATGATCCTCATTGCTCCTTACTGGCCTCAACAAGTTTGTTTCCCCTTTCTTCGGGCCCATCTACTGGAGGAACCTTGGATTCTTGATCCAATTCCAGACCTCTTGACCCGCTCTTTAGGGAAGTTCCATCTGTCTATCCAACCCCTCAAGTTGACAGCATGGCTGCTCTAATTCCATGCTTAGCTAAGTGTTACTCCTTTTCCCCTGCAGTGAGTTATATTCTCGTTTCTTTCTATAAACTGTCCATGAGGAGATTGTATTCCAGTAAGTGGAAAAGATTTTCATGCTGGGCTGTGGGACAGAACATAGAACCTTTTACAGCTCCTGTTACTGCAATCCTAGAATTTCTTTCCAAACATTTTGACAAAGGAGCTGCGGTAGCTACCATCAGAGTTCAGTTGGCAGCCATTTCTAATTCCCAAACTGGAGAAATGGGAGTTCCTATTGTCTCATAGGTTATGTAAAGCTTTCCTCAAAGGTACTTTCCTACTCAGACTCCCGATCAGAGAACCCACAGTCCCTTGGGACCTAAGTCTTGTTCGAACTTTGCTGATTTTGCCACCCTTTGAGCCCACATCATCTTATGAGTTGGAAGTATTTGTCATGGAAGACTCTCTTTTTTTAGTAGCCATAACCTCTGCCAGAAGGGTATCAGAATTACAAGCTCTTTCTATTCGTTCCCCTTATATAATTTTTCACAAAGATAGGGTATCCTTGAGAACTAATCCCTCATTCCTTACAGAAGTCTTTTCAGAGAATAATATAAACCAATCCATTGAATTGCCAGTGTTATTTTCCAAACTACAGCCACAGAGTATAAATTGAATCAATTGAATGTACATAGGCAGTTATGTTTTTACCTGCATAGGACAAAAGACCTCAGGAAATCTGACCAGCTTTTTGTGTTCTTTTCTGACAAAAAGAAAGGATTGGCAGTTTCCAAAGTAACTTTGTCAAAATGGCTTACTGATTGCATTTCCTTCTCTTACAGTAAGAATAATAAACAACTACCAGGGAAGATAAGAGCAGTCTCAACATCATCTGCTTTTCAGGCCAGACTTCCTATTGATTCTATTTGTGCAGCTGCCACATGGGTGAGACCTCATACCTTTATCACGTATTACAAAGTAGATGTGGCCTCCCGGAACATGTCTTCCTTTGGATCAACTATACTGAAGAGTCTTTTTTCCTGGGCTGCACTGGGATAAAGGTGCTAGGGATGCTGTCCCAACCAGCAAGAATTACGGCGAGACAGGACAACATAACATTAAGAAGTTATGTACTTACCATAACGTTCCATGTTTGTTGTCCATCTCGCCTACATTCTTGCGTCCCACTCTCCTACCCCTATCCTGTGTTCCTGGAGGCACTGGTGGACAATTTTATACTTATGTACATAGTTATGATGATTTAGAATCTCTGTTTTTTGTCTCATGCCAAACATCTGTGTGTATATATATATATATATATATATATATATATATATATATATATATATATATATATTTCTGGTGTAGTTATTTGGTTTAGTCTAAATCTTTCACTTGCAAACAAGATCTGGGGATGTGGCCCAGAGTATCGTGGGATAGGGGTTAGCCTCGAGCCAGTGGAAGCTCTCGAGCCTTAGTATTCCTCCGAGTCAGAGCCATGAATGGCTCTGAACCCAACCACCAAGAATGCAGGTGAGATGGACAATAAACATGGAACGTTATGGTAAGTACTTAACTTCTTATTATAGTTTGCTAGGACCTCCAGAAGTTATTCCCCATGGCCTATTGATCAGTGGCATAGCTAGAGTTTGTGCAGCCCAGGGCTGTCTTTGAGTTTGCTGCACTTCCCCCCTCATAAAATCATGGTCGAATGGGTCCCCCTCATACACCCCCCCCCCGCAGCCATTCCAATGTCCCTTTACTTGGCTATTTTGCCTCATTTACCATAAACACTGTAATGTGCATACTGCTTTTCTTCTACGGTGATCATTTGGATTTCATTTAAAACTTTTATTTTATATTTTATAGCACAAACATTAATAGACATCTGCTAAACAAAGCAATACAGTCTCAGAGTGAAAATAGACTTAGCATTAAAACTTCTCTGCCCTTGAAACTCATATTCATTGAAACAGCACTGAAACCCATGTAAAAAAAACTGCATCTGGCCAGTGGAGGATAAAGATTACCTTTGGGCTGTTTTCAAATCATAGGCCCCTTGGACACGAAACATACATGTGTTCTTTGATACACCTTCCTGATTATATTATATTCCTTGTATAATAAAGCACACTTGTTAGAGTGAGTTTTACATTTATTGTTTTGAACATTTTTCCAGTAAACAATGAAACAAAGTGCATGAACCAATAATGACAAAACTGCCCAGTTCAGAACATTTCCATCATAAAAGTCTACTCAAACTTCTACAATCCACTAGTATCAGTAAATATGCACAATCTCTGTAGAATTAAAAGTCATCCAAATCATTTCACATTAAAGAGATCTTTAACTAATGAAGAGGTTGCTGCTTGCAAACAACTTCATGTTTCATTGTTTCATCTACAAATGAAGTGTGTGTTGCCCTTGAGGAATGAATTGCCTATGTTACATTAAAAAAATAATAAGCTTGTAATATTGCAGTAGGAAATGGATGGCAAACTGATAACAGGTTCATAGGTACTAGGTATTTCCGCCAAATAGGACATTCTCAGGACTCCAGCATCCACACCCTTTAAAAGTACACCACAATACAGTATCAGCAATCCATCTACATACTGTGGGTGTAGAAACCACAGCCTTATGCATCAAAAGCAAGTATTCTACTTCTTGGGCTACTAACAACAAACGCAAACAGCCTTGGCATAAACAGCACTAAACTTATCTCCCCCTTGAAGAACTATGCCGTACAAGAAATCTGGAAAAAGCTAGAATTTATTGGGGGGGATCAAAGGCACAAAACCAGGGACATATTTTAAACATTGCTTGCATAATCTTAGAAAAGTTGCTAGAATAAAATGTTTTGTGTTACCATGTGTTTCCTCAAAGATAGGAAGACTGAAACTTAAATGGCTATCATTATTTAGTGAATTCAGTTCTTACTGATTTGCCAGAAAAAACACATTTTAAGGGGAACAGACCACAAGTATGAGCCAAACATTCCAGACAATCAGTAAAACTTTGGACAGGTGAGAACTATGGACTTAATTCCTTGAATCAAAAGTGGTGGTGGTATGGGTAGAGAATTTAGGCTGTTACTCCTTGTACCTAAGTGCACACACACTGAAAACTCTCCCTACAGCAGCAAAACAGAACTAGTAAGCATACAAATGAGTAGCAGCAGCAAAACAGGACTAGTAAGCATACAAATGAGCAGCAGCAATCTCCTTACATGCTGAATAGAACCGTGGACTTGGAAGCAGAACAGAACCTGCAAACTCTACTTACTCACACACCTTGCCTTGCAAATAGCACTTCATGGGACCTTCCTTACAGCAGTAATACAGGATGGCAAATGGCAGCAGCAAATTTCAAAAGAACCAGCAGCAATTTCCTTTCATGCAAACCCTCCTTACACACACCTTGCCTTGCAAACTGCACTTCAGAACGGAACACTCCTTACAGCAGCAGTGCAGGATGGCAAATAGCAACAGCAAATTTCAGAACCAGTAAACATACAGAACAAGCAATAAGAACCAGTAAACTTACAGCAGCAGCTATCTCCATGTAGTTTAAATTGGGCAGACAGGAAGAAGAACAGACAGTATGCACTGATGAGACCAGACTGGAAACATGCACAGAAGATGCTGGACTGGAAAGAATGACTTGATGCTTTTAACTGAAAGTTTTATTTTGTATTATTGACAGTCACAAAAGTGCAGCCTCACCTCACTACATGTTGCCATATGGAAATAAACACAGACAGTAGTACACACCCCCTCCAGCCCTCAGCCAAATTCCGACAGGCTGGCAGTGTGCTCAAGAAGCTGACGTCATCACTTGCACCCCCTGCGTGTGATAACATCAGCAAGAATTCACCCCCCCCCAAAAAAAAAAAAAATTTGAAAAAAAAACCCCAGGAAATTCGGAAATTAAAGGGGCCACTCAGGAATTCGTGGCACCCCATTATTTTGACCTCAAACCCGGTAAATACCGAGGAATTCAGTATGGTTGAGAGGTATGAAATGGCTTCTGATGTACACTCCAGTGACTTTCTGTCCTTGTTCTCTGGACCATACCAAAATGGATCACATTCTTTGGGGCACTTTAAGTCAAAACTTAATATTAGGACTCATGGAAAACATTACACAGATGGGGGAGGGGAATGCCTAACTGACATATATTCAAGTACCTGCTTGCATATTAAACCCTTGCAAACCAAGCAGAACACAGCAGTAACTGCTGCTTCTTACCTACTTATCTTCTTAGCTACTTAATGGTGCATTTTTAGAAGGGGAGCTTAAATTAATAAGCTAGCAAACCATTTTGCACACAAATATTTCTGCTGTTAGTGAAACCAAGCAATTTAACTTTAGCAGGTTTTGAACAGTGATGCTGCAATCTAGGAAAACAGCTACTAAATTAAATATTACTTTTGGGATGTCTTGAGCCTTTTATTTTACTTGACATTTACAACCTTAACAAAAGGAAAATAATATTCAGTTATAGACTAAGGACTCCTTTGCGTACAGCTGTATTGGTGTCTTACAAAAGTTTATAGTCTCGAAATACTGAAATATCGAATTTCAGTATCTCGAGACTATAAAGCCGAAAACTCACAAACCCGAAAACCAAAACCGCCAAATTCAAAGCCGCGAACGTCAACAAAACACTACACCACACATACAAAGACAAATACACCAACCTCCCAACACTACAACAAAGCAAAACAACAACACATAAACACAACAAAATAAGCACACACACACCTACCCTTCCTATAAGCAGGGGTGGGAAGCCCCCCACACCCCCTCTACTTATATATACTAACTCCGAGGTTGCAGTAAACAGCAAAAGACAGAATACCCACCACCACACATTCTACACCCCCCCCTTGCACAAACACACATCACATACATACAAACACCACTCTCAACACTGACACACTCACACTCTTACCTACCTACCCTAACCCACACCCAAAACTCCCCAACACACTCACATACACACAACCCCCCCCCAAAAAACTCTTAAAAAACATAACACTTACCTAACGCGCCATCAGTACCACGGGTTCGACATTTCCGGGTTCGATATTCTGCAGTTTCGCACAACTGCAGATTCAACAATTTGGTCTCAAAATACTGAAATTCGACATTTCACTATTTCAAGATTCCAAAGTGAACTCTACAAAGGATGCTTGTTAATTTCACTGTCAGCTGGCAAGCACAGCATGAGTACTGGCATAAGTCATTTTAATGGAAAATATGGCTAAATACTCACCATTGCCAGCTGCATTCTTTCTGGGCCAAAGATATGCTTTTCACCCCACAAAATGATGAGTGGGTGAATGTGTAGCAATGGGTATTTGTTGGCATGTGACAGACAGTGCACAATGCATAAAACGTGACAGTAATGAATGTAAAAATATAGGATTACAGCCTGACAGTGTAGTCCTGCTAAAAAATGAATCACATATTCAAGTTAAACTGTACAATGCATCACCACAACATCTAAGATAAACTTCAGTGCTTTGAAGGATTCAAGTGGCCATCCTGTTTTCCCATTAAGTCTTAGCCTACACAAAACTCCACCAAATGAATTCCAAAAATTCACTAAGTCTTCAGCTCTCTTTTGAAAGGTATGCACACTCTGCTAATAATGGTCATCTTTTAATTCTGCATATGCCAGTTTTACAGCATTCTACTTCAGTGACAAAAATCAGGAGATTGTTTCCATCTACACATTGTAATGAACACAACCCAATGCAAGAATCACTGATATTTTGCAAAAAGAGACAGCATATAATAGCAGTATCCAGAATGGTTTCTTCAACAGCAAACACACATGCATTTCATGTCTACAGACTAGGACTGTGCCAAAGAATCGAGACATGTTCCTGCAATGATGAAACCCACCACTGAAATTATCACACGTTACTGAAGTTTATTTTGCTGAAAAAAAATTTCGGCCTTCATGAAAAGAAATCTTCAGTAAACACTCAACACACAATACAAAATACTAAGCATCTACTACTTCACATAAACCCTATATACTAATGTGACAACAAAAGGCCAGTGATTTAGAGCAACTATATGTAATTTACTGTCACAATATTCTACATAACATAAATTTTCACACACATACTACAAATCTCGAAGGTCACTTATTACAACTGAACCATGAAATTATTTTGATTGAATGGGCCATTCAGATATTTTGATATGATTTATTCCTAAGATGTAATAAAATTTTAAAAAAGGTAGTTTGCAATTTATTTTTATTGTTGAAGTGTTGTTATTGGTGCAATGCAATTTCAGCACAAAAAAGCTCAGCCAGGATCAAAAATACCCTGCAAGCGTCTATATATATATATATATATATATATATATATATATATATATATATATATATATATATACACACACACACACACACACACACACACACACACACACACACACACACACACACACACACACACGCCAAGGCCAACTCTCCCCAACTACCTTCCCACCTAAATGATGAAATTATGTTTACTCAGAGTGATAGAAGTTGAAATTACACTTGCAGTTGCTATGTCTCTCAGCAAAATGGTTTTTAGTAGACATTTTAGGGATTGTATTTACATTCACTTCTCAACTTCCATGGTGGTGCAGCGGTAGCGTTGTTGCCTCACAGCAAGAGGTTCTCCCATTCGATTCTCGACTTGGGTTGGGAGTGTCTTCTGTGTGGAGTCTGCATGTCCTCCCCGTGGTTGAGTGGGCATTCGAAAGACATGCGTTGAATGGGCATGCCTTCGTTGAATGTTGGGCGTCGGGCTGGCAACTCGACACCATAAAAAAAAAACAACTGCCAATCATTAGCGGACCGGAGTTCCACTGTGGTGACCCCTAACCGGGAAAAGCCGAAAGAGAAACAACATTTACATTCCCTTCTCACTCGTGGAATTCATTCTAGCCTTCCTCACACATGATTGGTTGTCAGCTTGCCTCTGTCAAGCCCTGCTCAACCAGTCAGCTGCATGTGAGGTAGGAGTTGTTCTAGCCTTGTGAATTCTGGATTTTAGGTGGAAAACTGGACAACCGGACTGAACATTCAGTTTCCATATTATTGGGGAAAAAAAACAAAAAGGTGGCATCTCTGAGTTATTTTTTGTTCTGTGGCACAGTTTTTGTATTAACCAGCTTCCTCTGTGCCTAAGTTTGCCTGAAGTCAAGCATTATGTTATTTAGGAATTAGTCTTATTGGCTCTTATAATGTATCATCCATTGTATTTCAGATTTTTTTGGACAAGGGAAATCCTGCAGAGCAAGATGTTTGCAAACCCTAACATACTTTCTCTCCCACTAGTGCTGGAAAAAAAAACTTTGCTGGCTCAAATAGTGTAGAAGCTACTGACCAAACTCTGTAACAGAGTTTGTTACTCACAGGTGAATGACCAACCCAGATATCAAAGGCAGGAAGCTTCACATCTCTAGCTGACAGCCTGTGAGTGGGGAAAAACTTTTACTTTTTAAGAAGAGTACCTTATATAATCAATATTTGTAGCTGACAGATGAAATGGTCCATAGATTCTCTTTGTTAAATGGCAAAGAACATGAATCAGATTATTCCAGTTCAACACTGTACAGGGATTCTCAAAGGAAACATATGGATCATAATGCAGATATTCAAAATGAGTTGAGCAAATAGCATAAAGAAAAGAGGCAGTGAAATGACACATTTTATGACAACAGGCATTATGATAGAAAAACAAGACAGAAAAAAAAATGAACATCATCACCGTGGCAGCCATAGTAGGCCATTTTTGAGGTGTAACGAGAAATAAATGTACTCGCCTCTATATAATTGTCTGTTAACTGTGCACACAAATGTGATGTATTCAAGTATTGAGAAAGAAATAATTTAAAAAGAGAGAAGTTAAGCACAAATGTGTGACTTCACATTTGCCAGTACATGGAGTGTTATAGAATCACTAATTCATTCTTTCTTTGGGAAGCTTTGACACAATAAAAACCACCCCCCATCTGATATCACTGAGGTGTCTGTGTTTAACGATTGAACGGCACATGCATCAAACAGCCCTTCATCATTCACAAACCAATAAAACTACTTTAATCTAAAGGCCACATGATCATAAATAATTGCATCAAATGATTATAGTTGGCCAACATAAATGGAACAGAACTAGTACATAATTATCGTTAACATAAATATAAGGAAACCTGCCCTTTCCCCAATGTAGTGCAATCTCGGAGTTTGTATATATAATTAGCAGGAGATGTGGGAGGCACAGCCAACCCACATAAGGTGGGCCTGGTTTGGTGTTCAACAAATCCTCCTCTTGTGGGGGGCTGCACTCCCCCCACACACCTGCCACTAATAATGTATACCAACTCCAAAATCGCACTACAGTGAAGAAAGGGCAATTTCCTTATACCTATGTTAATGATAAGTTTGTGCTAGTTCCATTTCATTTATGTTGGCCAACTATGATTGTTCATTGCAATTATTTAGGATCATATGACCTTTCAATTAAAGGAAGTTTCGCTGGTCTGTGTACAATGTACGGCTGTTCGATTGCTAAACATAGACCCATCACTGAGACAGGATACAAAGGAAAATTTAAGGATATTTTTGTTACCATCCTGTGTGCTGTACTGTTACTTAATACTGTGCAACTTAACATCATGTACATACTTAGTTTTGCATTTATAATTATAGCAATGTATTATTAATATAAAACAGTATAATATACTACATGCCACCATGAGCAAGTTTAGGTTAGCAGAAGTGACTTTTTTAAAATATCACTTAAGATATAGGCACATATGCCTTAAAAGAACAGAAAACCAACAGTATCAATATTTTTCAATTTACACACATTATACATTACATGTTTTTTTTTCTCTAAAAACAGCTTTCAGTACAACATTACATAAATCACACAATTCCTGCCTTCACTTAAACCTCACTTCTTACCCTGAACCATATTCAGCATGTATTGTTCCCACAAATGTCATTTATTTTTTTATGTAATTCTCTCCTTCCCTTTTCTAAAGATCCCTCCCAGCTCTTTTATCTCTTTTACAATATTCAATATTTCAAATACAGCTGGTTTAGATTTTGATTTCCATTTTCTAGCATTTTTTTTGGCAGCCAACCAAATTAAATATAAAAATGTTGTAATGTGTCTAAGCAATTCAGATCTGATATCCAAGCTCAGAAGAATCATTTCCTTAGTTACAGCTATTTGCTTCACCATTCTGACAGAGTACTCTGTAGGGAAGTTTATAAATCTGTCAATTCATTACACTTCCAAAAGATATGTTCCTAGTTACCTCTTTCTTCCCTATCACACCTGCAACATTGCTATCTACCTGAGGAAAAATATTTGCAGTCTGCATGGGGTATAAAATAATTATGCAAACATTTCCATCTGTGCAGAAATCCTAAACCTTCTGGACTTTGTTGCATATTTGGAAGCCATACATATGTCCTCTCATTGTTACCATGTAATTTGATTTTCAAGTCTTTCTTCCCAATCTTTTCTAAACTCCTTTGATCGATTCTTATAGTTATCATGCACTATTTTATATGCTTTACTAATTATCCCCTTTTTAACAGCAGCCTCTGTTTCAGAGCAGGTCTTTCACCTAGAACTCTCCTAGCCCTTTCTCTTTGCATGTACTCTGTTATCAATAGATGAACAGAAGTTTTAAGTTAATGTGAGTGTCATGTATTTCTTTGAATGTAGTTGTCATTCATGTTAGAAAATATTTTGAAAAACATGTTTATTTGATGTAGTTTAAGGTGTAATTCTATAATTTGCTGAAAGTTTGTATAGTTGGTATAAATTGCTCAATAAATTTGCAAGAATCACATTGTTTATGATGTATTATCCATATTATGTCTCACCAGTAATTATCTATGTTTCAGTACTAGCTCCTTGACATAGTAGTATAAATTCCTTCACAGTTGCCATCTGAGCTGTCATTCACTGCCTGTGGAGTGTTAGCTAATCTGGTGCTTACGTATTATCGCAACCACATGTTCAACCAAAGAAACGTCTCTCTTCCAAGCCATATTCATGCTGAAAAGTTAGGGGTTGTCCTGCCAAATGTAGGATTTCCTTAAGGAACTGCTACTTTGGACATTTCAAAGGCTCCACTATATTTGTGTGCATGTGAAACCGGGAGAAGCTTATATGCTTTTTTTGGGGTTTATAGCTGTCAATATCATTGTCCTGCACTCGGACTATTTCGTTCTCGAGATCACAGTTTACAACTGCCAGCAACACTGATGGTTTTGTAAAATCCTGCCTTTTTCCGGGAAACCAGAAATTTCATGAGGAGAGAACCCCCCCCCCCCCAAAAAAAAAAAAAAAAGAAATGACACCAAAATCTGGCCATTATGCGAAAAGCTGGGGAGTTGAGAAAGGTGTTGCTCACTTCTGATTACTTGCAATGCGGTACTACTGAACATTATTGAAACAATGTGTGTACCTGCACTGATTTGGAAATAGTTCTGGACATTAAAAGCAATCTTTTGTTTTTCGTATATGTTTCTCCCATTCTTGTTGATATAGGTATACTTGACAACTGATGTTAAGTTGTCAATCTCGCCTTCATTCTTGCTTGATGGGTTCGGAGCCGATCCTCGGCTCCGACTCGGCACTTGCTAAGCTCGAGAGTCACTTTTACCAGCTCGAGGCAGCCCCATATCCCATGATGCAAGGCGGTAAGTACCCAGATCTCGTTTGCCGCTTCGCTGATGAGGTCCTCCTTTTACCAGCTCCTGGTAAGTGATTTAGATATTACTGTTTTAGCCCCCTTTTCAACTTAAAACTTTATTTTTTAACGTTTATAGTTAATTTAAGTCCCTTTCTGACTAGAAAATCCCTCACTCCTTTATATTTTTAGTCAGGCCTTATCCCCTCCCATCCCCCCCCCTTGTTAGGGTGTGTGTGTGTGTGTGTATTAGAGGTTAGTTATCTGACTATTTTGGGATAACTTTTTCTTGGGACTATGTTGTGTGTGTGTTGTTACAACTATGTCCAAGGAAAGGGTCTCAGGCTTCAAGAAGTGTGACTCGTGCTGTCAGAAGATGTCTCTGACAGACGGTCACACTTCTTGCTTATACTGCCTGGGACCTCTCCACCTGCAGGACTCCTGTGCAATATGTCATTCTTTTAGCCAGAGAGTCCTGCAGGAGAGGAGAAACAAATTGATTTTGAGGGGCCTTCTTAAACCGGAGGGCTCTCCGGCTAAGTTGGCCCCGACTAAGACTTCCAAGTCTTCCAAGGCCCAGGCTTCTGTCTCTAAGCCTGCGGCCTCGGTTCCGACTCTTTCAGAGTCGAGATCGGCTCCGGCTGGAGCCGATCCTAGTTTGCTCAAACCTTCGGCACCGATGGCTATCGGTGCCGATACTGGTTCGGTCACATCGGTGTCGGCTCCGACTGGCTCCGACCACCATGTGGCTCAGGCTTCGGTGTCGGCGTCGACCGGCTCCGACACCGTTACTTTTATGTCTGTATCAGCTCCGGCCGGAGCCGATGCATCGAGACCTTCTGTCGGTGCTGAAAAGTTGTCGGCTCCGACAGCATCCATGGGTTCGTCGGCTCCGATGGTTCCTTCGAGGAAGAGGTCCAGGTCCCCTTCCTTGGAACCGATACATTCGGCTCCGGCCTCTCCTCTCCTCTCGGAACGGAGCCATCGGAGCCGATCATCCAGGTCATCCAGGCTTTCTGACCATGATTTAGAGAGGGTGGTCAGTAGATTATTAAAATCACAGGCACTGGCCCAGATGCTATATAGTCCGTCTCAACAGACGACTATTAGTCCACACCCCCTTGCAGTTCCTCCTTCGACTTTACCTCAGAGTTTGGAGCTGGAGTCTTCGGGAATGGTTTCTGCTATGGCTGAGGGACAGATACCCCCCCCCTTCTGCTCCCTCAGCCTCTACTCTTATCTCCTCTTCGAGACCTTCCTTAGAGGGATTCGGTGGTCGGGCTTCCCTGGTCTCCTCCGAGGGGGTGAGTGGCATCAGACCCTTGTCCGACCCCACTCTTCCCCTTGGAGCCTCGGCCTTGGTGAGCTCGGCTCCGACATCTGCCTCGAGCCTTCCCTTTCTGTGGGCCCTGGAGTTCCTGGTTCTTTGGAACGGGTTCTCTCGGACCTCCTGGGAGGGAGCCTCGAGGTGATGAAGAGTGTGCTAGCCACTGGACTCAGCCAGCAGTCTGTTCCCTTAGCTCCTCCCTCTACGGTGCCTGTCGATATCTCTGCCATCTCTCTTGCTCCCGGACCCAGAGATCCTCCGCCTCAGGTTTCCCCACTGGAAAGAACCCCCTCTTCCGAGGATTCTCCTGATCAGTCAGGGGATCCTCCGCGCAAGAGGACCTGTAAGAGGAAACACGTAGACTCCCCCGAGTCTATCACTTCAGATACCGACTTAGATGAGTCGGAGGGATCCCCAAGATCCCCCTCTGAGGATGTCTCCTTTTCAGACATCCTAGAACTCCTTAAACAGAGGGGAAACTGGCCCGCCAATAATCCCTCTGAGGATGAGTCTGTATACCTGGAGGCGTTTGAATCTCGGCCCTCCACCTCCTGGGTGTCTCCGCCTTTCGACCCCCTTATGCAGGTTATCGCCGAAGCCTTGGGCTGCTCCTGACTCTGTAGAGCCAGTTGCTAGGAGGCCTTCTAAATTTATTACTGCCCCTTCGGACAAGCAATTCCTCATGAAAGGTGTCCCTGCTGATGCCATGGTGGTGGCGGCTGCCACTAAGAAGGAACTTGCAGATCCTTCCATACCTGTCCATCCTCCTAATAAGGACTCTAGGACCATGGATAGGTATGGTAAGCGGATGTTCTCTTCAGCGACCTTTGCTATGCGCTCACTGAACTACTTATGTCACTTCACCAGACTCCAAAGGGATATCCTTAAGGAGCTAGGTGAAGTAGTACAGGATCCCACAGCTGCAGGGGCTCAAGAAAAAATTGCTTCGCAGCTAGGAACCCTTAATTCTATTACTAACTCCTCCATGCGACTGATATCATATGCAGCAGATGGAGCGAGTAGGGCCGCAGGTACAGGTGTGGCTCTTAGACGCCAAGCCTGGATGCGGCTCTGTAATTTTGCAGATCCCTTTAAGGCGTCCTTCACAAACTCTCCCTTTGATGGGTCAGCTTTGTTTGGCCCTCAAGTGAAGGAAACATTGACCAGGTGTGAGCAGGACGGCAAGACTCTTTCTGCCGTAGGGGTCCATTTTTCCACCCCTTCTAGACCTTACCCTAAAGGACAGAAGGGTGGCAAAATGTGGTTCCGCAAATCCCAAGGAGTCATGCCGGATTCACATGGTCAGTTTACCCCTAGAGGCAGAGGGGGTAACAATAACAGACGCCGCTCTAGAGGCAGAGGGGGTCCACAAAACCAGGGAAGCAGAGAGACTCTCTCTGACAAGCCCTTTCAGCATCCCTGAGATGTTGCCCGACTGTCCATCCTTGGAGGCAGTCGGGGGAAGACTATCACTGTACCCGGAAGCCTGGCTTTCCCTAACTCAAGACAGATGGGTACAGTCGATCATATCCGAGGGCTGCAAAATTCCTTTCGAGGAAACTCCCTTTTCTTTCTCAAATTCCCTTCCAGATGTTCCACCCGGTCTAAGGGAAATTGCAGAGTTAGAAGTTTTAAAACTTCTGCAAAAAAGAACCATTCAGCCAGTTACAACAGATCATTCAGAGCCCGGAATCTACTCAAGGTTCTTTTTGGTCCCCAAAAAGACGGGAGACTGGAGACCAATATTGGATCTCAGCAGACTCAACAAGTCTGTGAGAAAGACAAGATTCTGAATGGTCACACTTCAGTCAATTCTGCCCTTCTTAAAGAAGGACAACTGGATGTGCTCAATAGACCTTCAGGATGCGTACTATCACATAAAAATTCACAGACGCTCCAGAAGGTTTCTCCGCTTTCGGCTGGGGTCCAGTCATTTCCAATTCAGAGCCCTGCCCTTTGGTCTCACTACAGCCCCCAGAGTGTTCACCAAATGTATGGCAGTGGTCACGGCTCACCTGAGACGTCAAGGATTCCAGGTGTTTCCGTATCTCGATGACTGGCTCCTTTCAGCCACCACCAGGCATCAGCTTCTTCAAGCCAGGGATTACACAATAAATCTTTGCACTCAATTGGGCATCTCGATCAACTACGGAAAATCCTCCTTATTGCCCTGCCAGTCTATTACTTTCATAGGCGCAAACTTAAACACTGTTCGGATGTCAGCTACCCTCACAGACCAAAGAATCTCAGATATACAAGGTCACGTGAGAATCATTCTAGCCAGCAAGAAAGTACAAGCCAAAGTGGTTCTAAAAGTGTTGGGCCTCATGGCTGCGGCCATTACCCTTCTTCCCCTGGCTCGCTTCTATATGCGCCTTCTTCAGTGGATGTTGTTCACTCAGTGGTCTTACCAACAACTTCCGATGCGTCACCAAATACTGGTGACACAGATTTGCAAGAATCATCTTTCTTGGTGGATTACTTCTCCCCAGATTCACCAAGGCAGACCCTTTGTACCCCCAACCCCGGTAGCCACTGTCACTACGGATGCCTCCCTGATCGGGTGGGGGGGGCATTATCAGGGCAGGATGGTTCATGGGACGTGGCAACCGTTCGAATACCACCTGCACATAAATGTCCTAGAGATGAGAGCAGTGCTTTTAACGTTGCAAGCCCTCAACAACTTTCTTCCCTTGTAGACAATTGCAGTCCACACAGACAACATGTCTGTAGTATGGTATATCAACAAACAGGGCGGAACCAAGTCCTACCCCTTGTGTCGAGAAGCGCTCAGACTTTGGCAATGGGCGATCTCCTCTCATCGGTTTCTGGTAGCAACGCATATCCCTGGGAAAACCAACATTTTAGCGGACAGATTGAGCAGAGCTATTCTCATGCCTCACGAGTGGTCTCTCAAACAATCTATAGTGGAGGAGATTTTTCTAGAATGGGGTCGCCCATGTTGCGATCTTTTTGCTACTCCCCAAAACAGCAAATGCCCAGACTTCTTCTCTCTCTTCCCACTGCCAGGCCATCCCCCCAGAGATGCTCTGACCCAGGATTGGCCCCAGGGACTTCTTTATGCCTTTCCTCCCTTTCCTCTGATCCCACAAGTAATCCAGAAAGCCACCGTTTTGAGAGCCCAAATGATTCTCATTGCTCCTTATTGGCCTCGACAAATTTGGTTTCCGTTCCTCCATCGTCACCTTTTGGTGCAGCCGTGGCATCTGGACCCAGTGCCAGATCTTCTGATTCACCAATCGGGTCAGCTGCACCGGTCTATCCCTTCTCTCAACCTCACAGCATGGTTGCTCCACTTCCTTCCTTAGCCAGGCTTCCTATGATCTCTAATCCTGTTAGAGACATCATAGTAGCTTCCTTAAAATCCTCTACTAGGAGGATTTATACTAGCAAATGGAAACGTTTTCTTATTGGGCAAAAGCCAAGAATATTGATCCCTTCACTGCTCCAGTACAGGCAGTTTTGGATTTCTTAGCGGAAATTTTTCACGCGGGCTCCTCTTCTTCCACGGTCAAAGTTCAGTTGGCCGCTATCTCGAACTTTCATGTCGGGTTCGCAGATCACAACATTATGTCCCACAAGCTTTGTAGAGCCTTCTTGAAAGGAATTTTTCTCCTGAAACCTCCAATCAGGAGTCCTCCTCCTCAATGGGACCTAAATTTAGTGCTGACATCCTTGATTGTTCCTCCCTTCGAGCCAGCTGTTTCATGTTCCCTGAAATTTCTTTCATGGAAAACTTTATTCCTGGTTGCTATTACATCGGCTAGGAGGGTGTCTGAACTTCATGCTCTATCTGTTCGCCCCCCCTATTTAGTCTTCCACAAAGACAGAGTATCATTGAGAACTAATCCGACCTTTTTGCCTAAGGTCGCCTCAAAGACTAATTTGAATCAGGCTATTGATCTTCCTGTATTTTTCCCAAACTATTCAAACAGATCAGAACAAAATTACATTATCTTGATGTCCACCGCCAACTCAGATATTATTTGGACAGAACAAAACAACTCAGGAAATCCGATCAACTCTTTGTTTCTTATGCTGATAACAAGAAAGGCCTTCCTGTCTCAAAAGTGACCTTGTCTAGATGGCTTTCTTCTGTCATCTCTGAAATTTATCAGCTCAGGGGAAAACAGCTGTGCTCAAAACCTAAAGCACATTCAACCAGAAGCTTAGCCACTTCCACAGCTTTTCAAGCTAGACTTCCATTAGACACTATTTGTGCAGCAGCCACTTGGGCCACTCCTCATACATTTGTTTCCCATTACAAATTGGATTTGGCCTCCAGGGACAGAGCCAGTTTTGGCTCTACAGTTCTCAAGCGTCTGTTCCATTGAGCCACCCAGGATAGAGGTACTAGGGACGCGGTCCCATCAAGCAAGAATGAAGGCGAGATTGACAACTTAACATTGAGAAGTTATGTACCTACCATAACGTTCCATGTTAGTTGTCTTCTCTCACCTTCTTTCTTGCGACCCTCCCTCCTTCCCCCAGGCCTGGACAGACCTTTCTCTCTACAAGGAAGTATGCTTCTGAAGACCATACAGTGCTGGTCCTTCTACCATCCTTCAGGTTTTTTCTCTCCTTCTTTCTTCCTTTTGGAAGTTATTATGCTAGGTGCTATTGCCTTTTGTCATCAAACGAGATCTGGGTACTTACCGCCTTGCATCATGGGATATGGGGCTGCCTCGAGCTGGTAAAAGTGACTCTCGAGCTTAGCAAGTGCCGAGTCGGAGCCGAGGATCGGCTCCGAACCCATCAAGCAAGAAAGAAGGCGAGAGAAGACAACTAACATGGAACGTTATGGTAGGTACATAACTTCTCATTTTCCACTACTTTTGTCGGCACGAGTACGGCTTGGAAAATAGATGTTTCTTATCCTCCAAATGTGGTTGCGATAATACGTAAGTACCGGTAATCTTAACATAGGAAGGTTATAATCATTTCTGCTGAAAAGTTAAGAAGGGCATTTCACTTCAAGCTGTCCATTTAAAAAGGTTACAGAAGAGATTACATTTTAAGTGTGATTTCTATGGCAGTTCATAAATAATCTCTCTGTTACTGTGATTTATATTTAAAATACTGGATTTTACAGTGGGACAGAATATTAAGAGGGCACAGTTAAGTATGATACTTTACTGCCTTAGACTTGAAGGAAGATTTGCAGACAAGGTGTTTTATTTATTGTGAAAGATATATAAATATTTTAACTCATGTTTTTCTTTTATATCCTATCACAAGAAAAGTTGACTATAGTTTGATTTTGGCTGAGATGTGTGTTTGTTTGCAAGGATGGTGAATGTATAATACCACTGAAAACATGGTCTAACCACTATGCAGAATGAAGTAGCTGAAAAGAAAATGTGATGCACTCAGTGAAGTGATAACTCTAACCCTGGCAATCAACAGAGACATTTAATCACAGTAGTATTCCAGGATAGTTTTTTTTTTGTCCACTGAGTTAGCAGAAATAAAAAAGCAAGAGCGCTAAATGGCATACATAAACATAGTGTGCAAAATATTGGAGAAGGGTCACTAGCCTTCATTTAAAGAGTTCAGACTCTGAAATGGGTGTCTTTATTAGTGACTGATTAGTTACTTTGAGTAGCTGAGTGGATTTACCCTAAGCACGGTAAACCAAATTTTGCAGCAGGGTTTCAAGTCTTTGAGTAGAGGTTTAAGTTTGGGGTTTTTATGGTGCTTTGGACAGCTAAAATAAGCAGCTCGTTGTTTTTTTCCCTGCCTAATGCTATAAAATTTTCTAGCATGGAGAAGTGGGTGTAATTTTGCCATAGGGAGTTCTTGATTCTAGGAACAGAAACATAGCTAGTTCAACCTGGATAATGGGCCAATAGTATGAACCAGCTCCCCATCCCCTCATCTCTTCAAATGAAGTGCAAAAAAGAAAAATACTTCACTGTCATAAGTCAGTCCCCATATATTGGCTTATTACAGTTAAATCTAACCCTCCCCCCCACAAAAAAAAAAAAACACACAGAGATGTTTCTTCTACTGGTGCACCAACAAGGTGGCCAGGTGTACAGCTTGCCCCCACTTCCCTAGTGTTGCAGCCATTCAGGTCCCATTTCTGTGCCCTGCCCCCACCTCTCCTTCAACATATTCTTATATATCCTTTCTTCTTTTAAACTGTAGCAAACTGTTTGCTACAGTTAATACAGTACCTGCACGGAGAGCTATAGTGCTCATGTTTCTGTTAAAAAAAGACACACATTTCTTCTTTTTTTAAACTGTAGCCACGGTGGTACAGCGGTTAGCATTGTCACCTCGATTCTCGGCTGGAGCGCCTTCTGTGTGGAGTCTGCATGTCCTCCCCACAGTCAATTGACATTTAAAGACATGCAGGTAGGTGCGTGCATGAATGGGTGTGTCTTCTTTGAAGGTTGGGTGTCGGGCTGGCACCTCACCATCGTAAAAATCCACTGCCAGTCATTAGCGGACCGGAGTTTCGCTGTTTTAACAAACTCATTGCTACAAATGTAGCAAGCATTTGCTACAGTTTATACCCTGCCTGCAAGTAGCACTATGGTGCTCATGTTTTAGTTTAAAAAAAAAAAGTTCTTGTTTTTAAATGGTCACAAACCGCTTGCTAGAAATGTAGCAAACAGTTGCTACAGTTTATACCCTGCCAGCACAGGTTTTAGTTAATTTTTTTTTTTTACTTTTATTAAACTGTGACAGACTGCTTTCTACAGTGTAACAAGTAGTTGCTACAGTTTAGACCATACACAGAGCAATACAGTGCTCATGTTTGACCGCAGATGCAATAACAGCTTTTAATAGATGGTATTGCATTAAAGAGACTTCTGGATCAGCTGATCATGCCCCCCAACACTTTGTGCCTGGGGCAGTTATTCCTCTTGCATCACTCTAGCTATGCTACTGTCTGGGAATATCCAGACACGAGGAAAACTATTTTGACTTGTACACTGTAAAGTAACATAGTGCATGTTAGAAATGAAGAACCTAACCTATAGATTTATTTATTTACATTTGTTTACTAGAAAGTCTGAGTGGAAATTAAACCCCCTTTTCAATGGAGACTCAGGGAGAAATGTTCCATGGTTGTATATACAAGTTATTATGACAATGTTCAAACCATGTATTTAAGCAAAACTATTTATGAAATTATAACAAATCAGGAGTTCAGCAATGAATTAATTGCATTGTATAATATAAGTGCACTTAAAAATGAATGTTTTATAAAAATTATACAAAGATCGTTTGGGAGGTAGCACTCTAGTACACATATGTTTAAGTGGCTTTTAATACAGTGGCAGTTTTGGTAGTTGTACTGTACAATATGCATACTTTAAAGGAAAATGTTGTACAAATACAGTATTGGAGATAGGCACTCAAGTAGCAAGGGGGATGTGATAATTTCGTGCCTAAGCTGGACTGATAAAAGTATGGAAAAATGTAGAGAGGGAGAGTGATATATTGTTGTGTAGTGGAAAGGAGTGTCTTGGATAAGGATAGAGAAGAAGATTAGTGTGAGAAGAGATAGAGATGAACTTCTATGAATGATAAGTTAGTGAGGAATATATTGCAAAAGATATTCAAAGGGATTAGTGTCTTTGGGATAAGAATTAGATGAGCACCCTGAAAAGGTCAATGAAATATTAGTGGAACATTCTGATAATGGTTAATTTAGAAGAAGTTAGTCTTCACAAGAGATGTACTGTAGCTGGTGGTAGTAGTATGCTGTTGTGTAGACACAGGTGGAAGGAGATGGAGAAGCTTGCCAAGAAGGAATGATTTTGCATCCTATTTGAAAGTTTTAGGTGCATTGTTTGGAAAAGGGAGCATGTGAAGGAGTTCCATTCTTTTGCCAGGTGTCCAGCAATATTGAGTCCCCTTCAGAGCTATATGAGGGAGTTACATTTGCCAGACATTTTTCAGATGAATGGAGAGTACCTGAAAGAGTATACCAGCACATTAGACTGCTGAGAGAGGGACAGGCTTGTGGATGGTAATGGATTTTTGTGCCATTGTTAATTGGTTGAGTTTGAGGAGGTTGAGGAAGTTGAGACTGTTTTCTTCTTTGAGAACAGTACAGTGATAGGTTCTGTTAGGAAGGGTAGTGACAGACTTTGCAGTCTTGTATGATTGTGTGAGTTGTATTGATTCTAGATTGGTAAAGATTGCTGACATGTATGTCACAGGCGGAATAAAATAAACAGCAGCAACAGTGGCTTTCTGTGTTGATCAGACAACAGATTTTTGATAGACCATATTTTTGTTTGGCCTTATAATTTACTTGCTGAATGTGTAGATCAAATTTTAGGTGTTTGTTAGTAGTGATACCAAAGTAGTTCAGTGTGGTTGTTTAGTTTACTTAATATGTCATGATATAATTGAAGGGTAAGTGGGTTAAGCAATGTTTGGTACTGGTTTAGGTGCAAAGAGTATACATTTTGTATTTTTGGAGGGTGGGTTAGGAAGAAGTTGGATTCCAGAAGCCAGGTTTGTACAGATGCAAATCAATGTTGAATGACTTTTTGAAATTCAAAGATGTAGGGAGCTGATGATGGTGGAGTCATCTGCATGCTGGATCAGAGAGAAGTTGATTGGTGCAGTATGCAGACTGTTGTTGAATATATTGAATAGAAGTGGGCTGACGATAGCTCCTTGGGGACATCAACTGGGATGGGGAGGAATATGAAGTAGGCTTGTAGCCACTTTCCACTGTGTTTCTATGGTGAGTGTAAGATTTGAACCACAGGATGGCTTTGTCTGATAAGCCTATCTTGGAGGGTCTGTGAAGGAGCAAGGGTGTGAAACAATAGCATTGGCTTTAGAGAGGCTAAGGAATACTGATGAGACTAGGAGATTTCTCTTCTTAAGGGTATTTAAAGTGTTGCTGCATGAGAAGAGAGCTGTCTCAGTACTGTGAGAGGCTGAGAGCCAGATTGTGCCAAAGAGTTAATTTGCCTAAAAAGCATTTAGGATGGTGAGGTCATAACTAAGAGAGAAAGGAGATGTGGAAGTATCTTTGACCTTATTTTTGTTATTTGTCCCAATGTAGATCATATCTTTCCCTGTTTGAGACTACCAGTGATCAGAATTGATCAGTACTTTACCCTGGTAAACAAAGTTAAATAAATAAAACCATTTCACATCATGTTACATAACATGATGTTATAGTAGAAGGAAATCATGTGTCTGTCTAGTTTGCCATTGTGATGCATATGTTATTTGCTCTTCTTATTCTGGATTGCCCAACCCCATACAAGTGTCCTATGCTCTCTTGAAGGTCCTCTGGATTCACAGTCCCAACTTAGGGATACAGTCTTTTCCAAACCTTTAGTATTATGGTGTTATGCTACTAAAAATACTTTCCGAGGTCTAGGATACAGTAAATTTTTCCAACTGTATCTGGTGACATCTTCTCTGTCTTTTATTCTTTTTTTTTCCCCTGTCTTCTATTCTTATGGTCAGTCCTTCTCCTTCAGTTTTCTCATTTATCATGTTATTCCTCCAAATGCTATTTTCTCTCTCACTCACTTTCTCTTTTTCACTTTCCTTGTATCTAAGGAAAACACGTTCTTCAATTGCAGATGCTGCTCATACTCATTTTTTTCTCCAAGATGACCCTCTTGTCCTTCTTCTGGATGATTTCTAGCTGCTTTACATCCTTTTCCTTGTTTTCCCAAAAGTGTAGATAGTGTACCACTTATGGTCTTACCATCAGGTGATAGAATGGGGATGTAATCTCCCTACAGTCAAGTCACATGCAGAATACAGACCATTACCAGACTTTTATGGCCAGTGTTGAGGCAATGATTACTCCTAGGGTCTTTATTTGGCCACCATCTTTCTTATTTTATAATCCCCTAACTTATATGTGATATTTCATGTGCTGTGTCCAAAATGCAGAGCCCCTAAGATGGTGTACAGTCAGTATTCTTTTCCACTGCTAACATCCTTGCCTTCTTTACTTCTCCTATTTTATTCTGCTGCCTTGTTTCATCTTCATCCTTCAACACCTTACAAGCTATCCCTTGTCTTAAGTGAATGCTAAGAAGGAACTGACATCTTTGGACTACCTCTTTGCCCTGTTTTTTACTCCTTGCACTGTTGGTGCTTCCAGATCACAAATATGAGGCTGGTCCACACTTTCCCCATTGCCTTTCCTACCTTATCCATTTCTGGAGGAATTCTCTCTGTAAGATTTACCTCTTTAACAATGTAGTCTAAATGAATGCAGCATATTATCTACTGTTTTCTTAATATTGCATACTGCACTACTGTTGGCTTATTTATTTATTTACATTTTTAATGGGGGTAGAACACTCATCCAGTCTGATCTGTTTCAGGTTCAGTGTGTGTAGTACATTTTATTTTATTTTAATATTAATGAGGCCGTTTTTCTAATTTGCTTAATTCAAATGTCTAAAGCAACATTTAATGGTCAGTGGGTTATTCAAATTAGTATATATAGATTAATTTAATGGTTGTTTAATGTCTGATGAAGTCCAATTGGTTTTGGATGAAAACGCTTTGAAACTGTGTTGTTAGAAGTGCGTTAATGTAAAAGTCTGTGGAGTTTGGAACATTTATTAAACCTTTCTAAAAAGAATATACGGATTTTTTGGAATTCTTTGGCCACTGCACTTCATTTTATGGTTATTGGTATCATTTGAGTGCATTCAGTGTTTTTTGTTGATCAGTGTGGAAAAAGACATGTTAATTGGTCATAGCCTGCAAGATACAATAAATAAATATCAATAAACTCATTTTATATACACAGTGAGCTGGGTCTATATCAGTTTGTCAAAGGCTCACTTCTGTGAAACTTTTTTCATCGACCCAAAACCACCGTACGTTCAGTTCCACAAACATTCACATCCGTGAAAGATTTAAGTAAGGAAAGGAAGCATTTGGCCAATAGCACAAATTTGCCCTTTTCCACACTGTAGTATGATCTTGGAGTTGGTGTATATAGTTGGGGGGTGCAACCCCCCACTTGGGTGGGTTCTTGAGCTGTATGTTCCGGTGTAGTGTTGGCCAAGTGCTTCCTTTCCCTGGTGAAATATTTTATTTCAGTGTGAATGTTGCAGACCTGAATGTTCGGTGGTTTTGGGTCGATAAAGAAAGGTTTGCAGATATGAACCTTAGACAAATTGATATAGATCCCAGTAAGCTAAGTATCTACAACAAGGTTAAATGAAACATACTATAAAGATGAATGAAGTTACATGATGACTTTGGTTATGTATACAGTATACTTGTATTTAAAACTACTGGGGATGAAATTCTGAAGTTAAATAGAAAAGCAGTAGATAGTTGAAGGCAAAGAAGAGATTATATAAAACAAGTAATGTGCATGGAATGTAAGGAGATAGAATTGATACATGTACTTGGAGTATAATAGATTAAAAAGTATAGTAAACATAGAAGACATTTGTAGTTATTTACTAAGGGGTTACACTTTTAAGCATCTATGTACATGATAATGGTTATGAATTCATATTGGTTTCAGTATTTGTGTTTCTCACTTTTGCTTAAAGCATTTATACCCAGCAGCATTGTGTAAGTAGGTCTTTAAGTTTGTTCAGAATTCTGAGTAGTTGTCTAGGTTTCTAATGGTGGGAGGAATGGTTTGCTTTTTGTAGAAAGGGTATTAAGAGAGGAGGCATTTTCTGCATGGCAGCAGAAGTTGCATGATCTGCCCTTATTGAGAGTCTTCATGCATGGTACAGAAACAACATCTTTATAAGTTTGTATAGCAGGGATCCAAGGTGTTCATATTTTTTGTGGGATTGCTAGTCATTTTGCGTTTTTTAGTAGTGAGCAAGAAAAAAAATTAAGAACTGTCATGCTGGTCCAGTAACAGAAAATAAAAAGGCACTGGAGCACCTTTAAGTGGACCAACACAAGTTGTGTATTTACTCAAGCTTTGGAGCTGACATAAGCCCTTCATTAGGAGTTATTAAGAGGTCCCTTACTTATCACTGCTGCAAAATTCCTTACAAATGGGGTATCCTGCCAAGGATAGCCATATGTCTGGACAACATATGAAAGCCTTAAGCTATTCTAAGCACCATACGTCAGACATATGTTCTACATCCAAGGTGAAAGGTAAATACGTCACATACAAGCATCATATCTTCAGAACTTTTTTACTGCCAGTCCAAACACTGTTTTTTTTTTTTTTTTTTTTTGGTCTGTAAGTTGTTCTTCGTGCTGTTTCAGGTACTGGGCAGATACGTACCCCACTGGGGACCCTTTCTTCTATTTCTCTCATTTTGGTTACATGTTTTACATGTCAACTGGGGACCCTTCCTTCTATTTCTCTTTTTTTGGTTACATGTTTTACATGTCATCCTGAAGGGGGAAATGTGAATGTGGGATGCAGATTCCCATAAAGACAGACATGAACAGTACCTTTTCTTTTTATGTGGCTGACCATGATTATTAGATTAAGCAGATATTAGGAAATCTGAGCAGCTTTTTGTTTCTTTTCATTCCAAGATATTGGGTTTAGCTGTTTCTAAGCAAACTATCTCCTTTTGGATTCCTAAAGCCATTTCTTTTTGCTATTCTTTTCATGGCAAACAGCATCTTTTTTTCTGTTTGTGCTCATTGTACTAGGGTGATGGCCTTTTCTGGAGCTTTTTTCAAGGGTCTTGATGCTCACTCCATTTTGGAAGCTGTTATGTGGTCTGCTGTGCATACTTCTACTAAGCACTACAATTTGGATGTAGTTTCTTACATTAGGTCAGGTTTTACCAGGTCCGTCCTCCGTGAGTTTTTGCAAGGTTCTTTTCTTGCTTCATCCCCCTCTCACCTTCTTCAGTATCCTTTGTACTCTCCTTTTTGTAAGGAACACTGCAGCAGTGATACGGAAGAACATACTACAGTTGTACAGGATCTTACTATAGCAGTAGATGTCCTGCTTTTCATGCTTGCACTATTCCATCCCTTCCTCCTTCCCCCTGTTCAATTTTTTCATTGCCCTCTGGGCGCAAGGCCTTTCTTTCTCCCATTTCTGGATGTATGTGTTCTATTCTTGTTTTTCTCTTGGATTGCTCTAGTTCTCTGGGGCAATTCAGTTCTGTGGATTTGGCGCTGGTATGTTACGGACATACATCTGATGTATGGATCTTAGAATGGACTAAGACTTTGGTATGCTGTCCAGATGTACAGCTATCCTTGGCACGATATTCCTTTTGTAAGGAATACTGCAACAGTGAAAACTAGGGCATCTACTGTTACGGTAAGGTCTTAGACAACTGTACTTTACTGATGTTAGATACAGTGCTTAAATATCCATTTTGTGAATAAAAGAGGAGTGTATCATTTATTTTCAGTTGGCTAAATAAAAAAATGCTGATGTGGAGAAAAATATGAAGTGCAGGTGTTTCATATGACTACACCTCAAGAGAAAGACATTATATTTGTGTGTGTGTGTGTGTGTGTGTCTGTGTCTGTGTCTGTGTCTCTGTGTGTGTGTGTGTGTGTGTGTGTGTGTGTCAGATTCTGTGCGCCACAGACTGTAGAATACCCGGTCATGCCCTGCTATAAAAATTTGGCATGTTGCTTTAGAGTCAGCATTCTTTTAGTAAAGAAGATAAGCTCAAAGAGACTTCTCTGATATTTAATTAGACAATAAACCACAATACAAGAGGTTGTGTAGGGAGATGAGTTGAATCCAGAAAAGGAAAATAAGTTATACGTAGTAATTTGCGTGGCTAAACAAGAAGTCTTTGTGAAGTAGATGTTTTGGTTAACAGAAAATATGAATTAGGAGTAATATCCGGATCATGGTGATGAGAAAGTCAGATAAATCAGATTTTTCTTTCCAGCAGATGCAGTGCTTAGGCGCCTGTATTTTATTTCTGCAAAATATACTAGCTATTGTCTCTTTGGCAAACTGTCACACTTTCTAAACCTAGATTTATATTTTTTGCTTTTGATCTAGTCTGTTTGATATGAAGTTAGAAGCGGAGGCTGTGGTCTACTCGTATAGATATGTAAAGGAACCTACTGTTTTAAGATAGCTTTCATTATGATCCAAGATGTTCCAGTCTGTGGGAACTAAAGCTAGTTTCAGCCAAATTGAAGATGAGTGTTCTGGAGTTCAGCCATGTTAAAATATTTTAAGGTAATCTTACAGTTGTGATTCTATGTTTGAGGATTATGACCTATAGATATATCATTAGCATAGAGTAGAATGGGAGTTGAAGGTGGTCTCCTATGTATAATGAGAAAAGAAAGGTGGTACGACTGATCTCTTATGTTCATATTTGTTTATAGTTGTTAGGTCTGATGTGGAGGTCTCTGTTGTCACTGAGAAATTATGATTGGAATGAAATTTTTGGAACTGTTAAGTTGCTTTCAGACTTAGAAGTTTGAAGCAGCTGGTAACCTACGAAGCTAAAAGCTTTTGGTAGGCTAGTAAAAGGGGCAGCAGGTAGTTTTCTTCTGTCCACGTTAATCTGAATGTTGTCAGTATCCAAAGGACAGTCATTGTACTGTGGTTTATATCAAAATGGTGCTGATTTATTAAAAGGAGTCCGCAGTTTAATATGCTCAGCAAGCTGAATATTAATCAATGTTTGTTAGAATTTGTCCTTGTATTGTGAGAATAGAAACGGGCCTAATTTCTGAGAGGGAGTTGGGTTTCAGAAAATTTTATATGAAATTTATTGATGGTATTTTCCAGGTGGTGAGATGAGTTGGTATGCAATGACAGGTTGTAGATATGTTTGGGGTGAGAGCAATGATTTCACGACAGGCTTTAATTGCTCCCTTTTGTAATTTGAGACTAGTAAGTGTGAGTCCTAGAATTAAAAAAAATGAGAATACAGGATAACAATCAATGCTGAGCATCACTGTTCTCCTTGAAAGTTGTTTGTTTTTTGCAGGAGCAAGCCCCCCCTCACTCCTTAGTGTGGAGGGCAAGTGCATCCTAAACTTATCTAAACAAACCATGAGATTGCTGTACCTCTGAGGAAAGGGAATAGTTTGAGAAATGGCAACTTTGGGCATAGTATATGTAAGTCAACATTTTCAAACTTTCACTCACGTTGCAGGACTTGTATTCTCCAAGTGGTCTAACTGTCTCAAAATAAAATTGTGGAGTGTACTTATGATATTAATATTGGTTAAGGGGCTAGGATAGGGCAGATGACTAAATTATTTGAGGAAGTTTCTACTGTATAATAATAGGGTACTTTTCCGTTATCGGGGCAAAAATATAAATGCCGTTACATAGCTGCGAAAGTACTGTCTTTTCATATATTTCTGTGATAATATAAGTATGGAATTGTAAAAGATAAAACTTATTTCTCTTTTGGATACATATAAAACATTTCATTTTTAAACATATACCTCTTCTGATTAACATGAAAAATGCATGGTGAGACACTGTATTCAGAGGTCATCAACCACATTTATAGTGTTTGCCCATTAAAATAATAGTTAAAAAAAAAACATTCTTGATAAGGGAAAGCCTTTTCTGCATACGCACAAAATGAAAATGTACAAATAGATATAGGGTGCTCATACAGTCATTGAGCCATAAAGACAGCTGAAAAGATATGATCGTCATCCTAGAAATAGTTGTTTGGTAGTAAGCATTTTTTTTTTTTTTAAAGCATCATCTACTGGTTGAAAAACGATTCATTGAGAATGGGAAGAACAGTTGCATATAAACTCATGTATGTTTTCATTTTGGCAAGTTAGTAAACATTTAATTGAAAGCGTAAGCCCAATCCCAAATGTTGTGTTTTCTAAGCACTTCATAAAAAAAAAAAATATTGATTGCCATTTTTAAGTGATATGAACAACATTCCAGTAGCCCCTTACAGAACAAAAATCCATTTGAATAAAGAAAGTGTGATACTTTTCAGTTTGCATTCATTTAACAATGTTGTCATTTTTAGTGGCAGATGTCTTTCAAAGCAATAATTAATAATTAAAACATTCTGTGTGAAGAAAGTTTCTCATGTATTTTTCTCTGTGTAACATCGGAAGAACAGTTGCTGCGCACTCGCTCAGCTGTAATCTACTTCTTTCACATATTTGTTAACCACATATAAAAAATGTGAATAAAGGTAATACAGTTAATTTCTTTATTTTAAAATGTACTATTTTAACAGATTAAGAGAATATCTGGTTAAAAGATCTGTTAAAGAAGTGGATTACAGCTGAACGATCATGTTCACACTGTTGCCCCGATAATGGAAAAGTACCTTTGGAAGACTGGGCTCTGTTGCATGGTGAGGGTAGGTGTCATGGGCGCTACTGATTATATGGTTAACCTATTTTTGTCTAATTTCATAAGTTATTGGCATTTTATATTATTTTATTATATTTTATTATATTATTATATTATTTATATACTGCTCTTCCCTTTGATTTTTCAGTGATTCTTCTGGGTTTTTGTGAGCTGTTTTAAAATCATGACACTGTCCAGAGTCTCTTAACAGACTATTTGTGGAGATTATTTATTTCTTTTGGATACTGTTTAACTGTAGACTCCCTATATGATTTTAGATTATGAGACTATGATGGAGGCCTCTGTTTCCCTTCTTGCTTCTCTTTGATTAGTAAAATTCACTCTTCAGTCTTTTCTGCTGTACCTCTGATCCCCTTAGCCTATTTGCATGACCTAGAAGCTTCATTTGGAATCAGCAGGAAAAAATCATCTTCCCTACCCAACTAGATCTCTTCACTAGATTCTTTGCTGAACATTTCCCAGGCAATACTGTAAAAGTTCTCTTTTGGTGACCTCAAACCTCACATTTTACCCTGTATAGGTTATTGGAGAGAGTTCCTTTAGGAAGGATGACCCCCATTTTTTTTTTACTTACTGATCTTAAGTCAGCAGACTTCCCACCCTCCATGTGTTCTAGTGGGGAGGATGTTTTTTCTTTCTTATCCAAGCAGCCCCTTTTCAAGGAAAAATTATTAATTTTATACTTGGTTCTCACCAGATGAGTTGATGGTGGTCTTTCCTTTGGCTTTAAGCCAGTAGGACTTTGCTTGTGCAACCTACAGTCCTTTTCTCCAACTTTTAATACACCAACTAAGATGTATTATTAAATGCTACATGATCATGTCACAGCACATTCAACAATACATGTAAATTATACAACTCTGAGTCAGATATCACCAAAAACCTGTAACATCCAAATATCACATCTTACAGCAACATGCCTTTCAACTATATAATAGTAGTGACTAGAAGTATAGGATTTAATCATAAGCACACCATACTTCAGTGACAAGCAGAGTAACCCTGCAGACTACACAAATCAAAGCCACTTTTTTAAAGGTTCTGTAATATAAATAATTTTACATACCAATGCACTAACACAGACTGTTCACTAGATAGCATTATAGACTGTGTAAATGTCTGCAGCTCATCTGTTACACTCTTCATCAAGAAATTATTTAAAGTGTTATACCAGTTGCTGAAACTATTCCCACACCTTCTTTAACTATATTTTCAAATTCTGATGTGTACATCCCAGAGAAAGGATAATTTGTATTATCTGCTTTTTTCTGAGAGGAAACAGCCTTGAAATTAGAATATTTTGGGGGACATGTGGTAGCCCAGGAGGCTCCTGCCCCACTTATTTTGAAATCTCAGGGTATGTTAAGTAATTTGTTGTTCTGTATAGTTTTTTTTTTCTTTTTGCTTTGTGATTTGATTTATTGTATTCTGCAAAGTGTAGCAGAATCATGTCACCTGCCCTTCCATGCACCATGACTTTCCCATCTCAGGGCATCTCCATGAGTCAAGATACCATTTCCGTCATCTCAGCCCTTTAAAGGATTTTCTCCTTTCTCCTAGAACTAGTTGACTGAGTCTTCAAAACATTTTTTCCCTGCTCCAGATGCTGGAAGAGCACCTGGGGGGGGGGGGGGGTGTTGTGACTGCCTTTTCTTGAGGAAAGGGTAGTATTTTTAACTGTCCAGTTACTTAATCTGAATGTTACTGTTGATATACTGCCTGTTCTTCTTGAACTTTCATATTTTCACATTTTTTGGCACTATCTGAATGTTGAACTATTTTATCACATTTTAATGTTAAACATCATTATGTTTTTTGTAATTCTTGGTCTGATTTGTTATAATGTAATGTTATGTCAGTTTGACTTGTGTCTTTCCTGAAAAGGGTCTTAAGACCAGTGTACCTACCCAGTTAACAAATGTGAAAAAAAACAACCAAACAGTAATTCCTCTAGAAGAAACTTATTTGGACAGGTGACAAATACATTACATTCCCATGTTGTATTTGATAATAGAAGGAAAAAACACCACCAGATCTATTCTGCCCATTGCCCTTCCATCTGTCCTTTTGCCCTTCCCTGTTTTTCCACTTACTCCACATCCTCTTGAATGCTTCTGTGGATTTTCTCTCTAAAGAAATCATTCTTCTGTCTGAACTCCATCCTTTTACATCTTCATGATATGATTGTATGCACCTGTATGGTATTCCCTTGCCTGTTCTGCTGTGTCCTGAGAAGACCTCCAACCCTTCTAGTGTTCAGTCATGTCTTTTCCTCTCCATCACATGCATCTTTCTAGTAGCTTTCTTCTGGACTTTTTCTATCAGCTGGAATTCCTCATTATTGTATGACTTAGAGACAGTACTTTGAGGTGGAGGCATTCTTTCCTGCACCATTGGGGCATAGTTGCAGGGAAGAAAAGGAGAAGGGGGGGTCACATAACTCTAAAGAAGACAAAAAATTAAAAATGGGAGTTTGCTATTCTACAGAGCTTTCCTTTTGGACAAACTGGTTTGTAGTATTGAGAACCAACTACAAAGTTGGAGTTTGCAAGACCAATGTAGATCTGTAAATATGCAACTAATTTTTGGATTCAGGGCTGCAAGTTGATTATTACCTTATTGGCCCAATAGCTGTTTGAATGCCTGCTATTGTGACTGCATCACTTCATCCTGGCACTAAGAATATGCAGAGATGGAGATAACCATAATTTTGTATTGAATACTTAGGAATGCAGGGTGAATGCTGGAGTACACCAAAAAGTACGTTTCCATTTACCATCAGTATGTGCCACTGCATTCCTGAGTGATTACATCAAGTCAGTAGACATTTCCGTCTGTATCACAGGATCATAGGAGGTTACTGGGCTATTGGCCCTGAGGCCCTTACAAGCCTAGCCAAGATTTTATCTACAAAAAGGAAACCTCAGTCAGCACCTGTCACCCCTGTCAGTGAGGGACACTGGTGGAACCCCTGGGACAAATTTGTGGTTTTCCATCCACTCATCAAGGTTGTGCTTGAAGAGGGTCATCAGGATACTCTGACATGTATGGGAAGTCTATTCCAGAGACGGGGTAACCTCTGGGAGACAAACCTGTCTCTCCAGCAGGTTTTGTTGATGTTGGATATTAGATTTAGGCCTTTTAAGCAGATAATGCGTGAGGAGTTATACTTACGGATATGGAGCATCTCTAATAGGGCAGGGTCCGAAAATTGCCTTGTAGGCAAGACACAGATCACATCTGAGCAAACCTTATGATACCAAATTATAGTGATTTGAGCCTGTCTGCATAGGACAGGTGTTGGAGGCCATGGATCCTCTTTGTGAGGTATTTCTGTGGCCTTTCAGTTGGTGAAGGTGTTTGGAGAGGTACATACCAAACAGGGCATTGTACTTGGTTATTGGCCTAATGAGGGAGGAGTATAGAGAGGTAATAACCTCCTTTTTCTGGATGAAGTCCCTTTATTTATGAGATGAACCATGTAAAATGCTTTTCTGACTACTGCCACTACACAGTAGTCAAATGTGAGATTGTTGTCAACCTGAATACCCAGGTCTCTCACCACAGGTTGTGTGCTTAGGGGGTTGCCATTCATGTGGTAATCAGTAGGGCCATGTTTTCGCCGAATGGCATGATAATGCATTTTTTTGCAGTTAACTTAAGGCCATGACTTTGGCACCAGTCATTTGTTGCTGTGAGACCCTCATGGAGTATGTTAACATCATTTGCGGAGTTGGTGACAGCATCCAGCTTACAGTCATCCGCAAATTTGTTCAGCCACAGGCCTTTTGTCTTTGCCTGGATCTTTGAGAAGTAGATGCCAAACAGTAGGTTATGCAATCGGAAGTGGAGGCACCTATTTTGACCCTGTGGTTCCTATCGGTGAGCCAATTGGACACCCACATGATGAGATAGGGATTTACACCAAGTTGTGTTAGCTTTTTGTAAGTAAGCTATAAGCACTGACTTTCCCTCATCCAGAGCCTTGGTAACAGTCTCAAAGAAGTCAACCAAGATTTGCCCTTGACGAATCCTAACTGGGTGGGGTCAAGTGCTTGGAAATTGCCTATGCCCTTGTTTATGAGATCCATAATAATATGCTGCATGGCTTTACAGATCAGACTTGTCAAGCTAATGGGGCAATAGTTTCCGGGGTCATTAGGGACACCACCTTTGTGCAAATGGATGACAATGGCAGTTCTCCACTCTGCTCGAATGAAGCGTGTACTTAGGCTGTGGTTGAATAGGGTGCTCAATGGTGAAGCTAGTTCTTGCTGGAGATGGTGCAGAATACAGCCTGGGATACTATCAGGTCTCATGGAAGCTGTGTTCTTTGCCTTGGATAGGGCCTTTAACACTTGATCTATGGAGATGTGAGGTGCAGGACAAGTATCGGGGATGTCAAATGGGCCTTTGTGGGGGGCAGGGAGGTGAAGTTTGTGCTGAACCGATCTGCTAGCAGGTTGGCTAAGTCAACAGGATCAGTGTAAGTGATACCATTAAGTATTAATTCAGAACAAACATGGGCTTTGCCATGGAGATTTCTGGCATAACTGAAGAAGGCTTTGTGGTTTCCCTTTGTTTCGGAGGCTAGTTTCGATTCATAATTGACTTTGGAGGTTTTCACTAGTGATCTGATTTGCTTGTTGAGGCTAAGGAGGGAGTTTTTCCCAATTTGAAATTTGTTCCTTTTTACCCTTGGGTAACTGTTTCTTCCTTTTGTTTTAAAGCCTGTTGTTAAAGGATGTCCACCAGACAGGTTTGTGTTTTCTTGAGGGAGCAGGTTTTATTTCTGTTGGGTATGGCTGAGTCCATGCAGTTGTACAGGTGCTTGTGTACTGCATTGGTGTACTGTTCAGCATAGTTGTCTGTATTCTCTGTGGGGGGGGGGGGGTAGTGTGAAGCAACTGATACCCTCCCTTAGGAGGTTGTAGTCAGCTTTTGAGAAGTTTTTTTAGGCTGGTTACGGCCGACGGGGGGGGGGTTGGATGGGATAGAACCTTCAAATGAGACAGACTGATGAGCTGATCTCACCGGGGAAGAACATACTATGGGAGTGTTGCAGAGGTCGCCCATGTTGGTAAGAACCAAGTCCAGAATGTTATTTCCCCTTGTGGGGGATGAGACAACTGGTCTAGTGCATTAGAATTGATGAAGTCAAGGAATCACTGGGTGAGCGCATTAGTGCAGGAATAATTCACCCAGTCTATGGTGGGGTAGTTGAAGTCACCAAGGATCAGGTTGTTAGGGGGTACCTTGATGGAGTCAGGTAGGCACAGGGGGTTCCTATCAGTTCGTCAAAACTTCAGCAGTTCGAACACCATATGTTCAAACTGTGAAGTTCAAAAACTGATTATCGTGAAGACGCGGAACACCGAATTCTTTCCCAGGGAAAGAATTCAGTGGGCTGTTTCTGTGGCATCACAATTTTCAGCACTCTGGTGGAAAGTTACGGGTCGGGTTCAGGTAAGTGTGCGATTGTGGGGACATTAGGGTTAGGGCGCGGGTTAGATGAGTTAGGGTGCGGGTGAGGTGGGTGTGCAATAGTGACAGACTTTAGGGTTAGGGCGGGATAGGTGAGTTAGGGTTAGGGCATGGGTCAGGTAAGTGTGCAATAGTGACGCACCATAGGGTTAGGGTTTGGGTTAAGGTAAGTGGATAGATAGTAGTGTATGTACAGTTTAGTGTAGGGTTAGATGTAGGATTTTAAGTGTATGTGTGTGGATTGCTGTTTTTTGGTGTGCTTGTGTGTGTGTTTCTTGGAGCAGCGATTTTTTTTCCCTGGGAAAATAAAATTGCTGTTTTAAGCCTTCGATGGTTTTGCACTTCATGGTTAAAAGTTCGAACATATGGTGTTCGGACTTCTGCCATTTCGGCGAAGTGATATAGACCCGGCACAGGTAGGAGGAATAGGTGTCCTGAGTCATGGAGGGGGGTCTGTAGCTGGCTATAACTCAGTTGGGTGTCTTGCCATCTGTCAGTTGCACCTGGAGTAGTTCCAGTGAGTCATGCTGGCAAACCAGTCTGGAGGTGTGCCTGTCCTTAATGAAGATAGAGACACTCCACCATCCTTAGTCTTCCCGACCTCATTTGGGTTCAGAATGTGTGGAATGAGATAGAGCCTGATAAGGCATGAGTGCTCTCTGCAGCCCTGAACCAAGTTTCTGTGACTGCAGAGACTTCGGCATCTTCCAGTGTGAGGAGACCTTCTAGTGAGTGCATTTTCATGTTAAGGCTCCTAGCATTATGTAGCATGACCTTCAATTTGCTTTTTGACAGGTATTTTATGTTGGAAGATTTTTCTTTGGGACATTACCTAAAAAAGGCACAATGAAGGAGGCAAGAGCTTTGACCAGGGTCCGGAATTCCAAGGGTGACAAGTAGAGGCCATCTCTGGCAAAGCATTGAGGCCTGTCAACTATGTCATCCTAGGCAGACAGATACTGGATCTCCTTGAAATGACACTAGAAACTAAGCCAATTGTTGAAGTCAATTATTTTTTGTTGGTATCATTCTTGGCAAAGGTAGGATGTTGCTTAGGGCTAAGATCATTCCTGCCTTGGACGTATACTGTGATAGCTCAATCATGTCTTGCTTCATATAGTCCAGGGAGGTGCTTCTGAAGTCATTCACACCAACATGGGCAATAACAGACTCGTACTTGTGGAGAGACTTAAGTGCGTGCATGATGTGGCGAATTCTGGCACCTAACAGACAACTGACTGTGACCTTCTCCTTGTCGAGCCTGGTGAGGGGGACATCAGTGTATCTCACAACTGAGTCACCAATGACTAGTTTGTTTGGTTTATTTCTTTGCCTCATGGGTTGTGTTGGTTTATTGTTATGCCTTATGGGCTGTGTTTGTGAGACACTGGTGTGTTGTCTGCTGTGTGTGGTGTGTTTGGTGTTGTGTGTGGATGTTTGTAAGTGTGTTTTGGAGGTCTCTGCTGTTTAGGTAAGTTTTTACTGAGGACCTCTGCATAGGCGGGTGTGTATTATGCTTGGCTATGTGATTATTTATTTATTTATTTATTTACATTTGTTTACCTGGAAAGTCCGACTGGGCCAGAAGCTCATTTTCAGCGGAGGCCTAGGGAGAAAAGCTCCACGGAAGTATAAGAAAAATGCAATAATTAGATAGTACAATAGTATACATATAGTAAGATGCAGAATACACATCATCTAGTTAGTCTTTACAAAGAAGTATTCAATACAGGATTCTAGAAGGTGCAGGTTCAAAAAGAAAAGCACAAGCATTTTAGTAAAGATCAGTGTGATACAAATAAATAGTTATGAACAAATGAGATTTCCTTTATATATATATATATTTTTTTTATTTTTTTATTTATTTATTTTTTTTGAGTAGTAGTAGTAACACTGAGGAGAGGGAGAAAATAAGGTATGGAGTGGACACTGTGTTGGGAGAGTTATAGATAGCTTCTCAGTCAGGTTTGGTGCAGGAGCAATGGCAGTTTTTGGATAGATGTTCAAATAGTAATTGTTTGAAACTGGTAGATTTAGGTATGTTGTGGAGGGTGTGGAGTTCCATAATCTGGCTATTTGATTTGAGCATAGGGTGATGTGAGTAGTGTGGCATTTGTGCTGGCAGTCTCCTCTTTGTCGAGAGAGCATGGATTCCAGGTTACTGATGTAGATGCATTTCTCGCAAGTAGAAAAATTATGTACTAGGAGATAAAGGGCCATCAGTGAACATAAGGCAGTCGCCGCGCTGTCTCAGTATGCCCATGTCAACCAGGCTGATAGGAGAAATTGATGGAAGTTGTTCAAACGTAGTGTTCTGAATACTTGGGCGGATTTATGGAGAGAGGGTTTTTATATGGGTTTGTCCACAAGAGCGTAGACCACAAAAACCTTCTTAAATGTAAAGCAACGGGCCTGAAGTCCAAGTGCTAAAACCAAAACTAAGATGCTTAGAATAATAGATAAGTTCAATCAGGGTACTAACAATCAGTAATAAATGCAGCAGAGACCAGCAAAATTCAATGAAGCAAATAAAAAATGCAGTTCACTTTTGTTAACTATCACTGAAACGGATCAAGTGCAAAAAAGTGTACTTATATCAGCTTGGTATATCCAGATGGTTATAGAATCAACCACAGCCAGCTAATCAGCTCTGCAACTGAGAACAATTTCACAGAAATGTAACTCTTTATAGCAGTAGCATAAAAGACAAGACTGATCCTCAGGCAATCAGATAAACAAAAAGGAGGTGTTGACCAGTAGCTTATTGGATGGGCTGACTTCAGAGAATGTAAAGCAACCCCCAATGTGAAACCAGCTGTCTTAGAGCTGTATGTTTTCTAGTGCCCATGTCCTGATGATGCAGCTGAGATGGCCTGCATTCAGGGGGCTGTACAGTCAACAAGACTGAGCCCTGAATCCTTACTTTTACTTTTGTATGTTTTATTATTGTAAGTAATTAACTCTTCTTGCAACCAGTACACTATCTGTGCTCACTGTCAATGTCATCATTTGGATCCAGAGATAGTATAGCACAGTGGTTAAGATACAGGTCTGACAAACTGGGCACTCTGGTATGTATCCCAGATAACAGAACTTACATAATCAGTATCTTTTTACTGGAAAAATGTAATTTTATTAACCCATAAATAACCGAACAGTAAACAAAATATTTTAAGAAGTAGAACTCAGCCATATCACTCAAACACAACTGACCATTTTTATATCCTCATATACTTTCTTACAGCCCCAAAAAAGCCATTCTTGTTCCATTTTTACAGTACTTTCCAGTTTTTACTCAGTACAGATCTTCCCTCATGCAACAATCCCCAGTCATTATATACAGTTTCTTGTTATTGAATAGAAGCTTCACTGTCCATATTCAAAGAACAAGTCATCTGTTTATTCAGTTCCTTTTGTTTAACCTTAAGTCCATTTGTTGATTGTTCAAGTCTTGGATTATTGCATTATCTCAGTCACATCATTCTTTGTTGGTACTACACTTGCTTCCATTTTCTCATTGCAGCCTTCTTTGCTTCAAATATCATAACATTAAACAAAGCAGTTTGTAATCTAACCAACAAATTTATGTTTCCTGTACCTAGGAAAATAGTCCATTTTAGAAATTTTAAGTTGGTTCAGTCATATACCAGCATATACATTTCAAAGTTGAATTCTGTTAAGAATTTTACATTCCGAAAATATATGTGTCCAGACCCACTGCTAATCCTTCTTACGTCTCCAACAAGGAGAGAGAGAAGGAAACATTTCCACTCTACAAGGTATATAAAATAGTTAAATAGGCATTGCTACCCAAAGAATCCAAACTTTCTGCATCTAGCAGCATATCTGGGACCAGAAACTAACCCTGTCCATCTTTATTTTGGAATCTGTACAGTCAAACTCTTATCCTGTTCCAGTCTAAATTTATTTTCCTGTACTCACCACAGTTTGATGTGCTTGGCTAGCAATCCCTTTTCTCAGCTTGGTGTTCAGTTCTCATTCCTATTAGCCAGTTAACCCATCGGGGTCATTCTTCCTTCTTTACCAGCTAAAGTTTAATTCTTCTAAGAACTGTAGTCAGTTTCTCACACAACATTTTAAGTCCCCTCCATCACCCATCTCTAACTTCAAACTGTTTGTGACGCAAAAGTTTCCCTGTGTTCATTATCTGTTTCCATTGTATCCTAAACAATGTTATAATTTTGTAGTCATATCCCCCCCTAGTGCTTATTTGTGTTTACTGGTGTCATTTCTTCCATCCATCCTTCCTTCTGTTTTTGTTGCTTTCATCACCCACCAAGTTCTCATTAATGCCTCATATCACTCCCGAATTCGCCTAATTTGTGTCTCTTTCTCAGTTCAGTTTTATGTACAGCCCCTCTAACTGTTCTGTCTTCCTTAAAAAGTTTACCTTTCCAGTCAGTCTTAAAATTCAGTTTCAACAGGCTACAAAAACAATTTCCCCCTTGTTACCAATTCTGTAAAATTGAAAATTAGGACTGCCAACCCATCTTACAGTGGAGGAAATCATTACAGTCTTCCAACTAACGCTTGATTTTTCATTCTGCCAGAAGAAATCTGTAGTGTCTTTTTTAGATTAGAAAGTTTAGTGGAGGAAGAGGGACAAGTAGACCTTAACAGCACAGAGAACTGGTAGTAAAATAAACCAGTTTAAAGCATGTATTTTACATTTTGTACAGAGTTATCCTTTTCCATTTTCCAAAACAATCCAGACTTTTTTAAAAGTGTCATATATTAATTCTGCCAGTGTTGTTAGGGGACTAGAAAATTGTATGACCAGGTAAACTATAATATTCGAGTCCTTCAAAATGGGTATTTCCTTATTACTCCTGTGCAATGTCTGTAATTAATCCGTATGACTAATTTTTTTTGTTAATTTTGTATTCCAAAAACTCTCCAACTTTCTTTATTTCTGTGAACACAACCCATAAATCGTAATCAGGGTCAGACAGTTATATACTAAGAAGTTATGTATAATGAACTTTTTCATGGGTTATCTCCTGCTGTATATCCTTTAAAACATGCAACCTTAATCTCATGTCTAGTTGTTCGATATATAATGTGAACAGTAAGGGAGAAGGTCAACATCCCTGACTTGTATTTCTGCTTATGTTCAACATATCTGCACCCCTGTATCCTCTTTTGTTATAGCTTTTGTATCACTAACTCCACAGACTGCTGAAGAACTGGTGCACCTTAACGTATGAAGACAAATGACAAATTTACTCAATCAAATGCTCTTTCTGCATCCATGCTGGTACCAGTAATGGCTAACATGATCTGGCTACATCCAGTGCAACCAAACAAGTTTTAATCAAATTGTCAGAAGTGTTCTTCCAAAGACAAAGCCAGTTTGATTTTGGTGTATAAACTTAGGGAGTATATTTGCTAACTTTTTAGTCAGTTATGCTGTAAATAATTTATGATTTTGATTCAGCAAGAAGATTGGTCTGTATGATCCTACCTACATGGGTAATCTCCCATGTTTTAATATGACAAAAACAGTGGCTTGCCCCCTTGACTCTGAAGTTTGACCAATGGTCTTAACATAGTTAACTTCATAAACCTCTCAAACTCTTCCTTCCCTAACTTGTATCATCTGGCCCAAGTATCTTCACAGTTTTATGCTCTTTTATTATGAACACCATCTCCACCTCAGTCACAGCCTTTGTTAAAAGTATGACCTGGACTGGGTCTAACTTTCTAAGGTCCAAAGACCACAAGTAGGTTTAGTTTCTTGAGTCCATGACATTTCCTTACTCTTTTCTTGATAGAGCCGTCTGTAGTACTCCGCAAAATTGTTCAGTTTGTCAACAAGTTTACTGAAATAGCTCTCCTTTCCTGTTGCTGCTGTCTTAAATATAACAGCCCTTTATACTTTCTGCTCCATAAGCCTGAGGACCAAATATTTTTGACTGATCCATGTGTCTGCCTTATTTTGCAGCCATTTTTCTACCTTATCTTTCTTCTTTAAGATTTGCATCTTTCTGTTGCATTAACTTGTCTTGGGCTTTCTAAAATTATGTGAAATGCCTTCTCATTTGCAGTAATTTTTCCTGTATTCTAAATTCTCAAGGAATCTGATAAATTGTATTTGAACCTATCCTATTTTATTGCTAAATCATCCAAGGTTTGTGGTATTCTTTCTTACCCATTCCTGTCTTTTCCTGATATTCTACTTAAGTTATTTATCTTTGCAAAAGTACAACTTTACACTACAATTCCTAGCTATTTTACCCCATCTAACTGTAACTACAATCATAGGTGCATGGTCTGAAATTGAAATGGGATGGGTGTCCAAAGGTTTCACCATGTAAAAATGTTCCGTTGTTATGATGACTTTTTCTGTCCTTGTAGAGTATTGGCGCCTATAAGAAAAACAGGTATATCTGGTCCTAGGTAACAGCAAAACCATTTGTTTTTCTATCATACCCATTGTTGCTATATAACTTCCCACAAACTTACCGACTATGGGAGTGTATGCTCTGCCAGGTCCCGAATGTATTTCATCTGCTGTACATGCCATATTCAAGCCCCCTGCCCATATTGTTCTCTTCATGGTAGACTAACCATTCTCTCATGCCCTTTGCTAGTTCAGGTGATTTCATCCCTGGGGCGAATAAATATTTGTAATTATTTTGACTCCTCATAAGTTTCCCTTAATATCTGTATACCTACATTCACTATCTGCTTTCTTTTCTAGTAGCTCAGCTAGGATTTTCTCCTACACAGGGGTATTATTCCACTTCTTGCCAACTAGCCAATACAAATAAAACTCTCTGACTTAATATTCAAAATGTGTAAGTTTGAGAAACAAAATCTGAAGCCTACAGTACCAACTATTTTATCCCTTTTAGTAGGGTACTGTAGCCCATTTACATTCCAAGAAAATAAACCATATCTCTCTCTTATGAGTATTTTTTCCATTTCCCATATAAAAAAAACCCTTCACCAAGTTTTTCAAGAGAGATCCTGTCTCCATTTACCCATTTTTATCCCTGAGGATCGAGGGTTGCAAGAGTAATAGTGGTTCACAAAAGTACAGTTTTGTACCTACCATAAATGTAGATGTTCGAGGATCCCCATTGCTGCAGTCCTTACTATAGGGGTATAGTCCGCGTCCAGTCGGCCCGAATACCAGAGTATAAGGCTGACGTCGGTCAGGGCGCATTAGACTGACGTCAGTACGTCAGGGTACTAATGCGCATGACCGACGTCATATCCTCAGTCTTTTCTTGCCCCAGATGTCAGAAGACCCTAAAAAGACAAGGCCCAAAATACACCAAAAATATGTACAATATATACAAGAATATATACAAAAATATAAGCATGTAACCTCACCTACACAACCACCCCTAAACACAGAGGGGAAGGAGGGAGGGTAAATTGGACTGCAGCAATGGGGATCCTCGAACATCTACATTTATGGTAGGTACAAAACTGTACTATGTTCTTCGTTCCCCATTGCTGCAGTCCTTACTATTGGGTAGAATCCCAAAGCAGAGGTAAGGGAGGCTGGCAAATCATAAAGAAGCAGGAGCTGACAACATGCCTTGCAAAACAGCTGTGGCAAAACCAGCCCTAGACTTAGAGTAGATAGGAAGGTGATAATGCTTAGAGAAAGTATGCACTGAACTCCAAGTAGCTGCTTCCAAAATATCCTTAGTTGCCACCCCTTAGAAATGCTGTTGAAGTGGCAGTAGCCCTAGTGGAATGAGGCCTAATCCCAGCTGGAATCTCCTTGCCATGATGGGAATAACAAAATGCAATGCAAAAGCCAATCCACCTAGAAATAGTTTGTTTTGACACAGGCTTGCCCTGAACTCAAAGCAAAAGAAACAAACAACTGCTGAGACTGCCTAAAATCCTTAGTCCTGCTTAAATAATAACGCAATTGCCTGTGTACATCTAAAGTGTGCAAAATCTTTTCCCCTTTATTTTGGGGTCTGCATAAAAAGTAGGCAAATGAATAGTTTGGTTTAAAGCCACACTAGAAACCACCTTAGGCATAAAGGAAGGATTAGTACGTAATGATACCCTATCCTTATGGAAAATCAAAAGGCTCTACTGCCATAAGGGCCTGCAACTCAGACACCCTTCTTGCAGAAGTAATAGCCAACAGAAAAGCAGTCTTCCATGACAAGTATTTCAATTCAGCAGTAGCCGCAGGCTCAAAAGGTTGTAGAGTAAGTTTTCCAACACAAAATTGAGATCCCAAGCAGGAGTAGGAGCTCTACGTGGGGTCTTATATTCTTTGCCCCTCTAAGAAACTGCTTGAACAAAGGATGCGAAAACAAAGGTGGGTCACAATCATAGTGAGCTGAAATTGCTGCAGCATGAATCTTAATGGAAGAGAAGGACAAACCTTTGTCCAATAACTCAGTAAGATATTGAAGAGCCACACTCAAATTAGGCTCAGAAATCTCCAAATTCTTTGCTGTACTCCAAAATAAAAATCTCTTCCATTTTTCTGCGTACACTTTCCTTGTACTAGGTCTTCTAGCTTCCATAATCACATTTAAAACTTGTTGAGGAAGTTGAGACCTGCTGTGTTTCAACACAGAATATGCCAGGCTGTTAGATGAAGAGAGTGAAGCTTGACATTGAGCAGATGACCGTCCTTCTGAGATAACAGATGAGGAATCAGAGGTAAAGGCCATGGAGGCTTCTTTACCAGACTCCGTAGTAGTGGGTACCAGTGTTGCGAGGCCAATCTGGAGCTATCAAAATCATCCTTGGCCTGTCTTGTCTGACCTTTAATAGTACCTTTGGAAGAAGAGGCAGAGGTGGAAAGGCATACACATGAAGGTTTTTCCAACTGAAAGACAGAGCATCCACTTTCCAAGCTGTGTGATGAAACCCCTTTGTGCAATACTTTGGCAGCTGGTGGTTTAGTGGAGAAGCGAACAGATCTATGTCTGGAGTTCCCCATGACACTGTCAATTTCTGAAATACATGAAGATCCAGTTTCCACTCGTGGGGATCCATGATTTGCCTGCTTAACACATCTGCTAAGGAGTTCTGTGCTCCTGGCAGAAACCTTGCCTGAAGAGTTAGTTGCAAGCTTAGCGCAGTCTCCCATAAAATCATTGCTTGCCTGCATAGAGGATAAGAATGTGTTCCCCCTTGCTTGTTGATGTACCACATGACAGTTGTGTTGTCTGTTAGAATCAACACCTGCCCTGGAAGAAGTAACTCCTTGAAAGCCATTAATGCAAACTGGACTGCTAACATCTCCTTCATGTTGATATGTAGATGCTGTAGTCTGGCAGGCCACTTGTCTTGTATCCACTTTCCATTTAGATGAGCTCCCCAAGCAATGTCCGAGGCATCTGTCGTTAAAATCTGACTCGCCTCTGGCCGGGTCACAGAGAGTCCCTTGTTTAGGTGACATTCCTGAGCCCACCACAAAAATTCTTTTTGAAGGCAAGGTATTATTTGAATGACAGTGTCCAAATCCTGGCAGTGCTGTGTCCATACATTTTTGAGATACCATTGTAGCTTCCTCATATGCAGTTTGGCATTGGGAAGCACCAGAATACAAGATGCCATGAACCCTAATGCTTGAAGGACTGTCCTTGCAGTCAGCACGGACTGATGAGATAGTTGATGGAAGTAAAGTGATAGACTCTTTTGTTTGTCCGGGGTTAAAAAGGCCCTCTGGGCTGCTGTATTCAGTCTCACACCCAGAAAGCACATGTCTTGAGAGGGTACTAGACTGGACTTTATTTCGTTCACAGAATACCCTAGGCATCTTAGCACTGCTATAACATATTCCAGATGTTGTAGAAGGTCTTCCTTTTCTTGAGCCAGAATCAGGCAGTCGTCCAAGTAAGGATAGATTTGAATTCCTTGAAGCCTGAAGTAAGCTATCACTGGAGCCAGAACCTTTGTGAATACTCTGGGCAGTAGATAAGCCAAAGGGCAATGCAGAGAACTGATAATGAGAATTTCCAGCTCGAAACCGCAGATACTTCCTGCAACTTAGCCTTATAGGCACATGAAGGTAAGCTTCCTTGAGATCTAAAGTTACCATCCAGTGATCTTTGCCCAGCAGAGGTAAAAGCTGTTGTAACGTCAACATCTTGAACTTGGGAATGTCCAGAAAAGTGTTGAGGAGAGATAAATCCAAAATTGGTCTCCACGTGTTCCCCTTCTTTGGTACTAGGAACAGGCGAGAATAAAATCCTAGGCCCCTTTCTGATACAGGGACTGGCTGAATGGCCCCCATCCGGAGTAACTGAGAAACTTGCTTGTGAACCTCCTTTCTTTGTGGAGGAGGAACGTCTGGCATGCCTTTGAAAGGGGGCATTGTATGGAAATAAAATCTGTAACCGTGGTGAATGATATCCAACACCCATTTGTCTTGAGTAATTAAATCCCAATTTTCTTTGAAAAGAGACAGTCTTCCTCCCAAAGGAGCTGCCAGCCGAGAATCTACTGGCAGCTGAAAAGACAGGTCATTGGGTCTGTTTAAGGACTGACCCCTGCCCTCACCAGAAGTCTGAGCAGGTGAACTCCCTGTTCTAGGCCTAAAAGAACCTTGAGCCCTGCCCCTACCACGTCTAGACCTACCCCTAGACTGGGAATCATAAGCAGGATATGTCCACCCCTTAGCAGGCCAATTTCTACTAAACTTGGTGGCTGCACCTGCAAAAATCTTTAACAGTTTGCATAGACTTAGCTTTGTCTTCCATTTTCTTTAAAACTGCTTCCACAGGCGATCCAAACAACACATCAGACTGTAAAGGAGCATCCAAAATCCTTGTCTTAACATGCTCAGCTAAATTCTGATCCTTCAACCAGGCATGCCTGCGAAGAACAGAACTAGTAGCAGCCACCCTCGAGGAGGCCTGTACAGCATCAAAACCACATTGCAAAGAATGCTTACCCACTTGTTCAGACACATGAACCAAATCCAGCAACTCTTTACACTCAATACCTTCCGCCAAAGCATCCACCTTAGATTTTAATTGTGAAAGGAGATAATTCTGATATTTAAGCATGTGAAACTGACAATTCAACGCTCTCATGGCTAGAGTGGAAGAAGTATACACTTTCTTTCCCCACCTATCCAAAGCCCTTGCCTCTTTATCAGTGGGAACAGGATTTTTAACCACAGAGGCCTTAACACCTTTAGGCCCTTGAGAAATAGTTTCTGGGTCCGCCCTAGGACTCTTAAACAAATACTTATGAGCTTGGGCACCCTATAATACCTATCAGGCTTAACAGGAGCAGGAGGCAAAGAGTCAGGGTTCAGTGAAGCCTCTGCAAAAACATCTTCCACCACATTCAACACAGGAGGAATAGCTAAGGGCCTATGCTGGGGTAAAAACAAGAATTCCCTAAGCCTTTTCCTGGAATCAGAGTAATCCTGGCCTTCCCATTTAAAGTGCTCCCTCATGGAATGCAGAGTCTCTGAAAATGAGAAATCCTCAGGAGGAGAAGCTGTAGGAGTGGAATCATCCACATCAGAATCAGAATAAGTAGGATACTCCTGCAAGTCTTCCAGAAGACTCTGAAGCCTCTGAACACTGTTCAAAACTATCAAACTCGGTTCCACCCTAGGCCTCTTATCAGGCGGGGCATAGAACCTCTAATCATAGTAATCAAATCTTCTGCCATTTTAAGCATATGTTTCTTAGGTACAGAACCTGAAATGCTAGGAGAAGCCCCCACTGAAGCTGAACTAGGCCTACCTCTCAAAGAAGTTTTGGCAACAGAAGGAGAGGCTCTAACTACCTTGGGAAGAGAGGGAAGAACAGTTACCTGAGAAGCCCCCTCAGCCTGGCCTACCTCCTGAGAAGGTACATCCTGTAACAGTAAAGTTTCTGCCTGAGACTCCATGGAAACTCCTGGCAAAACCTCTGGCTCCACTGAGCCTTCTAAAGAACCGACGTCCGGGACTGCGGTTCATCAACCCTAGGCTTCGCTGTTTTGTCCTTGCGCTTCTTGGGCGTCGGAGCACCCGACGGCATTTTATAATTGCAACGCTTCCCAAACACTAACCTGGCACAGTCTAGCCTCCTCTTAATAGTGCGTTTGTTAAACCTAGCACAAGAGCGGCAACCAACAACGTCGTGCTCAGGCCCTAAACAAGGTATACACAAGGTATGGTAATCCCTATGAGGTATCTGTTTCCCACAAGAAATACAGTTATTCACTTTTTCTGACATCCGGTTAAATACTGAGGCAAGAAAAAACAAAATGCTGGTACTTAGCCAACTCTGTTTCGGTCTGAAACTCCGGTTTGAAATATTTCAGAACGCCAACCTGCACTCGCAAAACTGCTTCTGCATCGGACCATGCGGCAAAAAAGACTGGGGATATGACGTCGGTCATGCGCATTAGTACCCTGACGTACTGACGTCAGTCTAATGCGCCCTGACCGACGTCAGCCTTATACTCTGGTATTCGGGCCGACTGGACGCGGACTATACCCCTATAGTAAGGACTGCAGCAATGGGGAACGAAGAACATCTGCTGTGACCAGTTCTGACCCATTATCATGAATGATCATGAATAAGTTTGTGCTGGGTTGTAAATGTGTAATCTGCTAAAACCAAATTTAAAACCAAACATTCAAATATAACCAACATTTTGTCTTTCAGAAGTGGGTTCAGTACTGCGTAGGCAGACATAACTATTGACTTAATACACATTCTTCTGCCTGTTTCCGCAAGGGAGACAAAAGCTTTTCAGCTGACTTGATAGGGAGATATAGTTAGAATCCTTAACATTCACTTCTCTTTTTGTACTGCTAAGATGTTCGTTGTTGACAAGCATTTATAAGAGGAAACTACGAAGTTAATTTTGTTTTGCATCTCTGCAAAAGGTGGCAGTATAGTTATAGCAAATGCTGTCTGCACTTTTTCATCACACTGCTTTTCTTTAATTCTAGAGATAATATATTTTCAGAAAGTTGGCTCAGCCTTATTCTTTGCATTACTGAGCACTGAAAAAGCTAGTCTTTAGCTTTTCATCATGTCAAAGGAAAAAAAAAATGTTCTTAATCCTCTCTGGTGTCTGTCTGTGTTACTGATTTGATATGCAGTGGCTTGTGAAGCTGCTTCAGTTTTACACTAATTCAGAGCCTTCTTTCTTCTTTCGTCTTAATGCAGCTATCCCAGTGTATCTTACAGCACAGTACAGTATTAATTTGTATTTTCCAAGAGGTGCAGTATGCAAATCCTGAAATATAAATAGAACTAGGAAAGGAAAAATAAAACCACTGGAAGAAACATGCAGTCTTTCTATTATGTGTTGTAAGAGACTGCTTCATTCATTGTCAGGGTTTGAAATAAAACCTGTACTGTTACAGTAAATCCATTTTAAAATAAACTGCAGACAGGCAGACTAAAAATATCTCTATCTTAAGTGGCCACGCTGTCTGCCTTCATTTAATATTCTCTGGAGACTAAGGATGTTTGCAGAATTCAAGATTAGCTTTTCAGCCATTGTTGTTTTTCCAGTGTAAATATAAGTAAATATTTCACCCTTCAGTAAAAGATAAAGGATGAACTCCTGGTTCACACTAGCATTCTAAAATTTTCTGTGAAATAGCATATTGTGCCATGAGGTTATTTTGTATTTGAATATCTTGCTGTAATAAAATTATTTTTTCTGCATGCAGTTATGTTTTGGACAGATGTCCCACGTTTTCCTTAATGTTTTATTATTCTTGTCCTTGGTTACTTTACATTAGATACATAATAAATGGATTATCATCTTTAGATCAGTGTACTGAGCTATGAAGAGGTCATGCTTCCTGCCTCCCTGTACACCGGTAGTCTTTGCTCCCCCTATCTAACTAACCTGGGGTTTAAGGAAAAATCTCATAATTTGACCTAAAACGTGTGCTGCGTTAAAGGTTTCTGTACTCTGATCAGGTTGGTGTCACTTTATATCAAGATCAGTATGAAAGATCCCAAAGGCTGGAGTATTCGTAATGGAACTGACATAATGCATTTGTAATGTTAACATATGATTAAGTATTTTGAAGCTGTGTTTTGTTGCTTTTTCTGTGTGAATCACTTAAGAATCTATCATGAGTGATATCTGTTAAGAAAAGTGCTGCTTGTTTTGTTCTGAGAAATTTCTGTAGTTAGGTCTATAATCAGGGAGGTGCTTGACCTGAACTCTCCTAAAGCTGCATATTTTCTTCTAGGTTACAGAATGCAGTTTAAAAAAAGTGCTCACAAAACTGAATACAGTTAGATAACTAAATGAATAAATAAAAACAAGATGCTTGCTTGGTATACATCTACCCATATCTATCTGTCTATCTATCTATGTAAATACATGAATACATGCTGCTTGGTCGACAAAGCAAAACATTGAAACTATGCTACTTGAGCAGAAAGAAAAAAAAAGAAAAAACTATTAAACATAATCATTTTTTTGCAGGGGGCAAGCCCCCTGTATCCCACATACTCACTGCTAATTATATATACCAGTTCCAATTCCCCCTGTACAGTGATCTCGTATAGACAAAAAAGATGGTATGTATGATCAGCTGTTTTTCAGTCACACATACCTTTTTTTTTGTACTTTCACCCAATGACACTTTCTATCAAAGGTATGTATTCTGTATGTGTGTGTGTGTCTGTATGTATGTCTGCCTATGTGTATATACACACACACACACACACACACACACACACACACACACACACACACATATGAACAAGAATTTAAAAAAAATGTTTTATTTAAGTGGTTTAGTAACTGTAGACCTCTTACTTTAGAGACATACTGCTGGCTAGCAAAGTAATTCATTAATGTTATCCTATCAGTAATGTAACAGGTATGTTATAAACTTTATTTGTAAACATTTAATATGTTCTGTTTTTCACTACATTTCCTAAAAGTGGCATTGCACAACATTATTTTTAATTGCTTCATCAATTGAAATGACAACTCTGCAACTAATGATGTAAAATTATATAGCTGTATAAGCAGATTATTGTGATGTTTATAACAGCTAGTTGTTGTTTTAATTGGCCACAGACTGTATGACCCCCATTTTAGTTTGTTTACACTTTGATATCAAGATATTGAGTTAGCAATCCACTAGGTAATTGATTCTGTTTTGATAAAAAATGCACTACTGAGTCATGGGCCTTCACACCTACTTTGAACTTTCTGTCACTTCTTTCCATACATTTCTGAAATATGGCTTGGCTAACTTGTTCACATATGTCAGTTTAGCAGAGACTTAGTTCAAGGGACTCAACACTGTTTTGCTGCAGCTTAATAAATCCTGATGCATTCCAGAGAACACAGTGCAGTAGAAGGATTAAAACCTGGTACTGAAGAGGAACCCACTGATTTATGCTCAGAAGATGAAATTTGTTTTAAGCAGGTCTACAATGAAGCAGTGCTAATTCATTATTATTGTTAAGATGTGTTGTCATTTCAGCCTGATGGGATACAGAGAGTGATATTCAGAATTAGATCACTGTTGCAGTAGCTTAAGCTGTATGGGACATATCCTGCCAAGGACTGGATGGTCATTAGGGCACCTTACACAGGCTCTAACCATTGTACAACTCTAGGAGAGTGGTATAAAGCCAGAGTTAGGATGCCAGACCTTCGGAATGTTATTTAATTGAAATATACTCTCTTCTGCATGCTTTAAGTGATTGACGGTCAGCTAGTGCTTCTTCAAAGTTGGGCAGATATGCACCTCATTTGGGAATACCTTCTAATTTTACTTTTTTTTGTGAGGAAAAATTTTATATTTCTGTCAAAATTTGTTGCTAGGGCTACTGTTTTTGTGATTGTTTGTAAAACGTTTCTCTCAAAACTTAATTTTTTTCAGTCAGGAAGTAAGACTGACTTACCAAGGCTCTACTACCTGTGCATCAGACATGTTTCTTTGGTGGAGAAATGGACCTGGGTCCCAGCTCCTCAGCTGTTCCCTCCCCAGTCTACAAGAAAATAAAAGTTGTATGGGAGGCTTTGGTCTCTGCCACAGATGAGTGACTCTGCTGTTGCCATATTGATTTCCTTGGACCGTTCATCATTTTCTCTCAGTCATTCTGTACTGCTTCTCAGGAAGCTGCTAAGGACTGAGAGGAAGGCACATTCCCTGCGGCTGTTAGACTGTCCTCTTTGGCAAGGAAGAACCACTTTTGTCAGCATCAGAGAAGGGACTGGATATTGTTCCTTTTCAGAGCCACTCTGAGGAGCTTGATTCCCAGGGAATGGACAATTCTTTAGGGCTGTTTTTCTGTGCTATCTCCCAGAAAAAGGAAACCTAAAATTAGTCATTTTTTCACCTGTATACCTGTCACCTAGGCAGGCAAAGAGGATTGGCTAGGTTTTACTGAAAACTTATTTTAAACCTTTCTGTCTTTATATTCTGTTTCTTTCCTCTATTTTAACAGGAAAATATTGTCTTCTCTCTTGGATTCTGATTCTCAGTCTGAGGGACAGGAAATAGACTTAGACTGTGTTTCTTACATTTCTACTCCACAAAATGAGGGCTCATGCTCTGAGGAAAGTTTTTCTTCAGATTCTCCACCTGAAGAGTTGTCTTTTTCTGATACTATTACCAGAATGAAGGAGTTGTATTCAGTAGGAATAAATAGAACTGTCCTCATAGGTAATTGGTCCATCACCTCCTCAGACAGGAAGGAGAAGGAGTTCTGAGCTTTGATAGACTGCCAGAGATAGGGTAGCAGAGCATGACTACCACTGTGCCATTAAGGCAGTGTGTTCTATGAGCATCCACTGTTACTGTAAGTAGAACTTAGTCAGCTGTACTTTTTGCCAGCCTTAGAGGATGCTTTGCTTGCAGCCAGCAGTTTGGCTGACAGTCAGCCACTTGTTCCCAGAAAGAGTGATAAATAATATAAAGTTTCCCAGACCCACAAGCGTGTTTTTCTAAACCTTAGATCAATGTTTTTTCAAACCTTAGATCAGACCCTGCAGTAATTCTCTGACAAAACCATAGTCACCCAAAACTTTGTGGCAGCTAATACTATTCCTTTTGACTAAGATGGGAAAGCTTTTGATGGGTTTTGGAAGCAAGGGTACTTGCGTATTATCGCAACCAGATTTTCACGGTTCCGATAATACGCTTGCTGACTTGAAAACAGCTGCTGGAAACACCGTAAATTGTCACTCTTTGTGTTTACTGTTGAAAAACTAGTTTTGCTGACATTGAGGAAGAGAAGCAATCATGGAAATCTTTTTCCTGTTTTGCGTGCATGACAGACACACGGTTCAATTGGCAGGGCTGGTCTGTTACTAACAAAAGGAGTACTTTAACTGTGAAGAAGCAATGCTGACAAGAAAAACACAGACCTCATGGGAATACTTTCTGCTGAACTCTTTATTTATTAAATGGTAAACTATTTATGTATCGCACATTTTTTTTTTTTTTTTTTTACAGAAAACTTGCAAAACGTAAAGCTTTGTGGAACTGATGGCGGATGATGTTAATAGGTGTTTGGGAATGGAATGGTTGACAGCAGTGTTTTGGTTTGGGGTTTTGAAGAACATGTATTACACAACCTTCAATGTGAATGAAAACACAGTAATTGACACAGCAACATTACTTTCTTCATTTTCACTGATAACCCTAAAACAACGTGTAATGTGAACCAAAACACACTAACTCACATTATCATAGCACTTGTGCTTCTATTTTAACATCGGGAAGCGCACTGTATTACAAGGAAAAATAACACTCTGCCCGCAAACAGCATACGTAAACAAAAACATGATTTTCTATATTTTTAATGATATCCCTGCCTAAAACAACCTTCAGTGTGAATGAAAACATACTAATTGACATTATCACAGCATTAATGTTTATATTTGCACATCGGGAAGCAACTGGTATTACTGCGAAACTCTGGTTGCGATAATATGTAAGTACCAAAGAAAGTTTATATTTCTTCTACTTTAGCCTTTGCAGTAGTGAATTGTCAAGCTCACATGTTTAACTTTCTGCTGGTTTCCTGTGACAATACAATAAAGTGAATTGCTGACCTTCCTTCTTCAGTGTTTAAGACATCTCTGAATTCTTTAATATCTTCTGTGTTGCAGGTAACCAACACTCTTAAAATGCTCTTATGACACTACTGATGCTGTTCCTGTTGTAGATGTCATTGGGTCAGTGATGAGAAGATTTGCTTGACTACATTCTTAGAATTTAATAGAGGATGCCAAAGCTGAGGTTCTCAATGCTCCTCTGGATAAAGAAGTATTAACTGGGTCTTCTTCTGCTGAGTTCCTTAAAATATTTAAAGAAAGAGGAAAGTTAATTCCATGCCAAAATACAGTTAAAGCTTCCTTTCCATTTCAGGTTCCTTGCATAGTAAACAGAATAAACAATTCTGGGAAAGCACAGACAAACAAAATTTCAGCTAGCAATAACAGGAGGTTCAAAAAGAAGAGAGGTTTCTCTCCAAACCATTAGCAGTCTAAAAAAAGCTCACTTTACTGTATGCCCCATCATGTTTTCTCCCACCTCACCCTGGCATTCTAGTAAACCTTTCCCAAATGTTAGATCTTCATTTCCCACTGTGCCACTAGATAACTTCAAACATTTGGGTTGTGAAAATCATTCAAAAAGGCTACAACTGATATTGAAATTCCCTTCCTCCTTTTCTAGGGATTCTTCTTTTTTCGTATAATCAAACTTCCCCATTTCCTCCTATCTTAGATCAAATGCTGTCCCAGAGGGTTATAGATTTCTTCCCCCAAATCAAATAGGGAGTGGATTTTCTTCAAGAATCTTTCTGGTTCCAATGGAAGAACCTGGAGACCTGTCTTAGACCTTTCTTTTCTTAACCTTCACATCAAATCTGAAAATTCAACATGCTCTCTCTACAGTCCCTACTACATCTCATTTCTCCTCTGTTTTCTAGTAACTTATCATCACATTTCAATATGAAAAGATTTCAAATGCTTTTTTATATTTTTTATTTCTTGTTCTTTACGTTTTTAATTCTCTGCTTTACCCTTAAGACGGTCAGCAGCTCCAAGATTGTTTACAAAGTGTCTGGCTCCTATAATAACCCATTGCACATTAAAGGGTATTCACATTTTTCTTTACTTAGATTACTGCCTTATTTTTTGCAGATTCTTTTTCATTTTATCAAGAATCTGTGACTTGGATTAAAAAAACTTTTTCTCAGTCTGGGATTTGAGGTGAACTTAGAGAAATCTCTCATTTCATTTCACAGGATGGTTTATCTGGCATGTCTCTAAGGTATTACTTGCCTCATGATGATTTTTCTTCCTTAGAACAAAGTGGACTGTTGCAAAGAATAGTTGCTGACATTTTCCAACCAGTGGCATCTTCCAAGTGAATATTTCAGGATTCTAGGTTTCATGGCCTCTAAAATTCTCATGATTCGTTTGGCCAGACTTCACATGAGGAAAATTCAGTGGTTCATCAAATCATTTTAGACCCAACTCCAGCAACTTCTGTAGTTTCAGATCCTATTTCTGGGGTTTATAAAAAGGGATATAGTATGATGTGTGAATCAGTTGTTTCTCAATCCAAGTCTTGCTTTTCTGTTCCAGCCCCTAATCAGTCTGTAGCCACAGATGTCTAAGGCTTTGCTTGGCGAGCTGTATCCGAGGGAAAGAAAGTTTAGGGTCTGTGGAACAAGCAGAACAAATTAAAGCATATAAATATCAAAGAAAGGACGGCACTAATAAATGCTTTCAAATCCCTGGATCATCTCTGGATTCCAGGGCCTCTTCTAGTAATCGTGGACACCACCACAGTGATGCAGTACATAAACAAGGGAAACCAGAGCCTATCTCCTTTGCAAACTAGTTATGACAGCCTGGGAAAAAGCAACTCAACACAATTTGACCCTCCAGGTTATATACATTCTGTTAGAGCAGAACATTATGGTAGACAAAATGAACAGGAACAGGGCAGACCCACGAATGGACGTTACTCCCAGAATCTTCTGAGAATTGATGCTGCTGTTGGGAGCACCCCAAGTAAATCTTTTTGCTTTCATTCACAACAGGCAGTTAAAGAAATCCTGCTCCTGGACTCCTTGCACAAAGGCCCTGGACAATGATTCCTTTTCATTCTCATGGACAGGGATGTTCCTTTATGTCTTTCCACCCTTTCCTTTGATAACCAGGTCTCTAGTAATGATTCTGTAGGACTCTCCAAAGGTGATACTGGTCTCCCCTTTTTGCTCCAGGCAGCAGTGGTTCTCCCTTCCCATATTGGCCAAGGACAATTACCTTGACGCTCCTCATAGGATGGACTTACACACAACAGGGTTTTTTTTATGGAACCTAGCCTTCACTCTCTTCATCTCACTGCTTGGATGGTGGAATTTTAATACCTTTTTGGCAGCTGTTCTCTGAGTACATGCATCAAGTATTAAAGGAGACTAAGGAACCTGCTATTAGAAAATCATATTTGGTTAAGTGGAAAAGATTTTCAAGTTGGTAGCAATGTAAAAACAGGATCCTCTTAAGGTCCAGATGCCACTGGGTCTACAGTATTTGTGTGAATTATTATCCTCTGGCCTTTCTTACTCTTCTATCAAGATTCATATCTTTGCCATCTCTACTTGTCTCTTATGGATACCCCTCTCCTTTTCTACTCTGCCTCACGTCAAACAGTTTTAGAAAGAGGTTTTACATAGTTACCCATCTAGATGACAGGTGGCTCCTTCTTGGGGTCTTAATTTTGTACTGGGAAAACCTTACACTTTTTTCTTTTGAGCCTGCTGATGAGGTTGATTTGATATTCTTATTTTGGAAAACAGTGTTATTAATTGTTCTCACTTCTGCAAGAAGAATATTTGAGTTAGAAGGTCTTATGGCAGTTCAGCCCTTTCTTTTATGGCAATTCAGTGTATATATTAAATCAGTGAACACTTAAAAAAGTGAAAGTTGATTTATCGACCCTCTTTAAGCAAAAGCTTAAAATCCTGAACACTCGGTAGAGCGATTTTTCTTCCCAGGGAAAAAAAATCGCTGGGCCGTTTTCGGGACTTTGCCATTTCCTCCACTGTGGTGTGATCTCGGAGTTGGTATATTTAAGTAGGGGGGTATGGGGCTGAAGCCTCCCACTTTATTTACTGTTTTGAAGGATATTTTTTGTGGAACAGTGATTTTTTTCCCCTGGGGAAAAAAAAATCGCTGTTCCTATATTCGGGATATTAAGCTTTCGCTTAAAGAGGGTCTATAAAATAGCATTCTCTTTTTTAAGCGTTCACTGATTTAACATAGACCCGCAATTCAGCCCTTTCTGATATTTCACAACTACAGGGCAGCTTTCAAAACAAATCCTTCCTTTATGCCTAAAGTAATTTCAGAGTTTACTTTATGCCAGGCTGTTCATCTCCGTTTTTCTGTTCAGAATCAAAAAATAGAGGAGAAATAATTCTGTATACTTTGGATGTCCACTGGAAAGCTAAATATTAAATTGAATTTTTGGAATTCTAATCAACTGTTTGTTTGCTATGGAAGTAGGGAAAATGGCCAATCAGTGTCAAAACAGTTAGTTTCTAAATGATTGTCTCATGCCATTGTTTTTGTTAATCTCCCCACAACAAGACACTTCCAGCTATGGTTAGGTCCCACTCTACCAGGGCTTTGGCTGATTCAATTGCTTTTTGATATGAGGTTTATTCTAGAAGTAAACCCGAGGAAGCAACTTGGTCATCTGTGGACACTACAAAATGTGATAGTGTTCAATCTCGCCGTTTGTTCTTACACATGGGTTTGGAGCCGATCCTCGGCTCCGTGTCGGCCGCTTGCAAGCTCTGCATCGAGAAGAAGCTCGAGACAACCTAATACCCACAATCCCCCTCTGCCTTTACCTCAGATCTAGTTTGCCGCTGCTGCGTTCGCATCACTGGGATCTAGCTCGAGCAACTTCAGATAAGAAATAACTTTATTATTGTTATTTTTGAAAAAAAAAATTATTCTAAAAGTACTTTTTGGTGACATAGTGTATGTGTGTGTGGTAAGGTAGAAATACTCGGTACCGTTAAGTTTAATTAAACTTGTTAGAGTTTTTCGGGGCCTTCCACCCCTTACTTGAATTTGACAACTGGACTGACTTATTTATCGGATTCGACCTTTTTTACTGGATTTGTCTACTCTACTGGACTTGACTTTTTTTCTCTTACCTGTTTCTTCTTTAAGATGTCTGAGAAAATTAAATCAGGTTTTAAATGTTGCCAGTGTGGCCAAAAAATGTCAGTTACTGACAACCATAGTTCCTGTGTCTACTGCCTTGGCCCTCTCCACTTACAAGAGGACTGTTCAATTTGTCACTCTTTTTGTGGGAGGGTCATGACAGATAGGCGCAGGAAACTCATGGACAGGGGTTATTAAAACCTTCCTTTCAGGAGGCTCTGGATGCTTCAGACCAGGCATCCAAATCCTCGAAGGAATCGAAGACGTCGGAGCCCAAGTCATCGGCTCCGAGCTCTTCGAGTAAAGTTAGATCACCGGTTCCACAGACTTCGGGGCCGAGTGTTCAACTGTTGTCAGTTCCCGAGCCTCGAGTCTTGGAACCGTGATGGAGCTCCCTCCCTCGACTCTATTGAGGTCGGCTCCGTCTTCGGTTCCTTCGACCCGTTCTTCTTCTAAGCTCTCCGATATCGATGTGGATCGTGTGGTGCAGAAGTTATTGGAGCATTCGGCCCTATCCAAACTTATTTCGGTTTCCACCCAGTTGGTGTCGAAACTTGAAGGCCTCCCATTGTCTCCATCCATTCCTCCTCCGAGACCTGTCCAGTCTTTGGAGCCGGAAGAGGTTGATCTTCTGATTGTGGAGCCCTCGGGTCCAGAACCGTCCTTTTCTCGGTCTGTTCCTCTCACCTCGACTCCGTCGGATCCGGTACCAGAGTCTCGGAGCCGACGATCTGTCCTTGGTTCCGGGGCCGAGAGTCGAACCGACGTTTCGGTTATGACTCTTCCCCTAGGGGCCTCGGCGCGGATCGATTCGGCTCCATCCTCGGGGTCGATGCCTTCGGTGCCTGTCTCTGGGATTCTTCCCATTTCTTCGGAACTGGGAGATTCTTCGACTCGGGACCCGGGGGCCTTCGAGCTCATGAGGAAGGTGTTGTCTACCCAGACAACCACATCAGTAGAAGTAACCTCTCCTCCCCATAAAGGGCCGTTATCCTCCTCTGCACCCACGGCTACATCCAAGCGTCGAGCACCGGTGTCTCAGCCACCCCTGGAGGGTGCCCCCTCTTCCTCGGAGGCTTCTTCAGATGCTCCCCCCAAAGACGTTCCGAGGAAAAGATTGTGTAAGAGGAGACACTTAGATTCTCCACAAGAATCTTTGACATCGGACACTGACTTAGATGAGTCAGAAGGGTCCCCAAAGTCACCCTCAGAGGATGTCTCTTTTTCTGACATCCTGGAGATCCTAAAGCAGAGAGGTGATTGGCAAGCCCTCCCCCCTTCTGAGGATGAGTCAGTTTTGCTGAAGGCATTCGGTGCTCGCCCTTCCTCCTCCTGGGTCACTCCGCCCTTCGATGAATTAATGGAACTTATTGCTCGAAGGGCGTGGGAGGCTCCTGACACAGTGGAACCAGTCCCTAGGAAGCCTAATAAGTATATCACTGCACCCCAGGACAAGACTTACTTGACAAAAGGAGTTCCAGTGGACGCTATGGTGGTGGCAGCAGCCACGAAAAAGGAGATGTCGGAATCTTCCTCATCTGTCCATCCCCCTAATAAAGATTCTAGGACTATGGACAGGTATGGGAAGCGCATTTTTAGTTCAGCAGCTTTTTCCATGCGATCCCTGAACTATTTGACCCACTTTACACGACTACAGAGGGATCTAGTCAAAGAGTTGGGAGATACCCTCCAGGGTACTACAGATGCTGCTGTCTCAGAGAAAGTGACAGCGCAACTTAATACCCTTACATCCATTGTGAACTCGTCCATGAGGCTGATCTCTTACGCAGCCGAAGGTTCGAGTAGGGCAGCAGCTTCAGCGATTGCTCTTCGCAGACAATCCTGGATGCGCTTATGTTCATTTGCGGAAGCCTTCAAGTCTTCCTTTACTAACGCCCCATTTGACGGTGCCACTCTTTTGGCCCCAAAGTAAAGGAGACCCTTACCCGGTGTGAGCAGGAGGGAAAGACTCTGTCTGCTGTCGGAGTCCGTTTTTCCACCCCAACCAGACCGTACCCCAAAGGGCAACGTGGTGGAAAAATGTGGTTTAGAAAACCCCAAGGATCTTTCCCAGGCACACAGGGTGATGCCCCTTCTAGAGGCAGAGGAGGGGCAGAGGTGGAAGACGCCGCCCTGGCGGCAGAGGGGTCCGCAGAATCAAGGTGACAGGGATACACTCCTGGTAAACCTTTCCAGCACTCCTGAGAGGAGGCCCGACTGTCCTGCTCTGGAGGCAGTCGGGGGTCGCTTAGCTTTATACCCTCAGGCCTGGCAAAACATAACTACAGACAAGTGGGTAAAAAGCGTGGTTACCAGAGGTTACAATATACCATTTCTATCCTATCCCATTCCAAAGAAAAGACTCCCAGATGTACCGCCCCATCTGAGAGAGCCAGCAGCTATAGAAATTTCAAAGCTGCTAGAAAAAGAGTCATCCAACCAGTCCCAGCGGACCAAAGAGGATTCGGAACTTACTCAAGGTTCTTTTTAGTTCCAAAGAAAACAGGGGACTGGAGGCCCTTTCTGGACCTAAGCGACCTCAATACCTTCGTCAAGAAAGAAAAGTTCCGAATGGTCACGCTTCAATCGATCCTTCCATTCTTACAGAAGGACAACTGGATGTGCTCAATAGATCTGAAGGATGCATACTACCACATCAAAATGGCCAGGGCATCCAGAGATCATTTGCGCTTCCGGCTGGGTGCCAGTCACTTTCAGTTTCGAGCCCTGCCCTTTGGTCTGACCTCAGCCCCCAGGGTCTTCACCAAATGCATGGCAGTGGTAGCGTCTCACTTGAGACGCCTAGGATTCCAGGTGTTTCCGTATCTGGACGACTGGCTCCTTTCTGCCACCACCCAGCGTCAACTAGTACAGGCCAGAGACTACACTCTTCAACTGTGTATTCACCTAGGAATTTCCGTAAACTTCGGAAAATCCTTACTACAGCCATCACAGCGTATCTTATTCATAGGAGCGGAATTAGATACACATCAGTTAATTTAAAGACTTCCTCCAGAAAGGATACTTTCACTTCAGACTCACATACGTCTTCTTCTCTTGTCCAGGAAATCCCCAGCAAAACTGGTACTGAAGGTTTTGGGACTCATGTCAGCTTCTCTTATTGCAATACCCTTGGGAAGACTGCACATGAGAGTCCTACAATGGCTACTGTTTGCACAATGGTCATTCCAACAACTACCTCTAACACACGAGATTCTTATAACGAACACATGCAAAACACACCTAAATTGGTGGCTTCAGACTTGCAACCTTTCCAAGGGGAGACCATTTGTGCTACCCACGCCTACAGTTACTGTGACCACGGACGCTTCCCTGATAGGGTGGGGGGGCATCTTTCAGGGACAGACAGTCCAAGGCGAATGGACCAATTTAGAGTACAATCTGCACATCAATGTTCTAGAGTTGAGGGCAGTGTTTCTAGCGTTGCAACACTTTGCTCCCCTTCTTCCTCTGGGAACTATTGCAGTTCAGACGGACAACATGTCGGTAGTCTGGTACATAAACAAGCAAGGGAACCAAGTCCTATCAGCTATGCAGAGAGGCCATGAGAATCTGGCAATGGGCGGAGTCCACGGGTCGCTTTCTGATAGCAACGCACATCCCGGGGTCATCCAACGTCATAGCCGACAGGCTGAGCAGAGCAATACTGTTACCGCACGAGTGGTCCCTAAAACAGTCAGTTGCGAAAAAGATTTTTCGCACATGGGGCCAGCCTTCCTGCGATCTGTTTGCGTCTCCAATGAACGCCAAATGCAGGAGCTACTTTGCCCTATTACCCCCTCCAGGGAAGTCCCCAGGGACGCACTGATTCACGATTGGCCCCCGGGTCTCCTGTACGCATTTCCTCCCTTCCCCCTGATCTCAAAGTTTCTCCAGAAAGCCAACAACCTACACAGGACAATAATCCTCATTGCCCCATTCTGGTCTCGTCAAATTTGGTTCCCCTTCCTCATGACACACTGCATTCGGGGACCCTGGATCCTGGATCCAGAGCCAGATCTATTGACTCACTTGTCAGGGGCTCCCCACCCCTCGCTCTTGTCCCTCCATCTAGCAGCTTGGCTGCTCCAATTCCCAACTTAGCCAGGTCTGATCTTCTTTCGCCTGCAGTTCAGAATATATTAGTGGCTTCTCATAAAGCTTCCACTACTAAAACATATACTAGTAAATGGAAGCGCTTTGTATACTGGGCGAATACACAGCAAGTGGACCCTGTTATAGCTCCTTTGAATAAAATATTAGAGTTTTTAACAAACTTGTTCCATCAGGGTGCTTCTCCTGCCACATTAAGAGTTCAATTGGCTGCCATTTCGAATTTCCATGTGGAAGAATGTGGGGCTCCTGTTATGGCCCACAGACTTTGTAAAGCCTTTTTAAAAGGGGTTTTTCATATTAGACCACCAATTAGATCTCCTACGTCACCTTGGAGTCTAAACTTATTATTATCTAAGTTGATGCTGCCCCCCTTTGAACCAGCCTCCTCTTGCCCATTGAAATTTTTGTCGTGGAAGACTCTCTTTTTGGTAGCCATTACATCCGCTAGGCGAGTATCTGAACTTCAAGCTCTCTCCATTAAACACCCTTATTTGATCTTTCACTCTGACAGAGTTTCTCTTCGCACTAATTCATCCTTCCTTCCTAAAGTTTGTTCTATTAACAATATTAATCAGTCCATTGAATTACCCACTTTCTTCAAGAATCACTCCAATAAAATGGAGTATATGTTGCACAAATTAGATGTCCACAGACTTGGATAGAACAAAAGATCACAGGAAATCTGATCAACTTTTTGTAGCCTTTGCTGATAACAGAAAAGGAGTAGCGGTTACTAAAAGAACTCTTTCTAAGTGGTTAACTGATTGTATCATCTATGTCTATGATTCTTCAGATCAAACTCTTTTGCACAAACCCAAAGGACATTCCACAAGGTCAGTGTCTACATCCCTGGCTCATGCAGCTCGCCTACCACTAGACGCTATTTGTGCGGCTGCTACTTGGTCTAAACCACATACATTCATTTCTCATTATAAGGTAGACAAGGTTTCTAGGGACAGGGCAACCTTTGGTTCCACTGTGCTCAAGAACGTCCTTCCGTGAGTTCCTCAGGAACAAGGAGCTAGGGAAGCTACCCATGTGTAAGAACAAACGGCGAGATTGAACACTATCACATATAGAAGTTATGTCCTTACCATAACGTTCCATGTGGAGTGTTCATCTCACCTTTGTTCTTACATTCCCACCCTCCCACCCTTAGGAAGAACGTTCAGTTTGGTGCCTGGTCTGGGGCATTCTGCTTCTGCATTGCAGTTGTTGTATATATAGTTAACATGTATATATATATATATATATATATATATTTATATATATAGACTCTTAGTTTCTGTGCATATGTGATATTGGCATGAGTGTTCTCTCTCTGACTGCTGGTTTGCTTGCAAACTAGATCTGAGGTAAAGGCAGAGGGGGATTGTGGGTATTAGGTTGTCTCGAGCTTCTTCTCGATGCAGAGCTTGCAAGCGGCCGACACGGAGCCGAGGATCGGCTCCGAACCCATGTGTAAGAACAAAGGTGAGATGAACACTCCACATGGAACGTTATGGTAAGGACATAACTTCTATTTACAGTCTTTCTCTAAGTCCAGATCAGGTTTTGCTAGGACTGTTCTCCAGTGGCTTCTGGACTCTGATCCATCTTTCTCCTCCCTTTCCTTCTAAGTTCTGGTATTCATACCATATAACCATGATCTAATGATGAACATAGTGCAGTTAGAAAAACATGTATGACTTCAAGTAATTTATATGCAGGTACAAGTGAAAATGGCAGAAAATATTTATGTACATGGTGTATCAGGTTTGATGATGGAGGTTTGAGAGCCGTAAAGAGGAAGGAAGAGGGAAAAAATCATCTGAATGAAACAGGAAAAAAAGAGGTCCAAGTTACTGAATGAGACTGGATTGGAGGATCAAGTTTGATTATATATAAGAGCATCAAATATAAGGGAAGGTGCAATAGGGAAGGGAAATGGACTTGGGGAAGGTATTACTTGCCATGAGATGCTGTACGGAAGAATACAAAGGAGATCACAGTATGAGAATATATCTTTCAGCCTTTCTTCTGCATAATAATGACAATAGTTCTGGCTGGTTTCATGTGATATAGATGCAGAACATATGTTAAGTGTAAAACAGCTGTAAATAGATGAAGAAATAAAGAATAATTGTCAAACAGCTGTAAACAGATGGGATAGAGAGTAATTGTCAGTAAAATACGATGCTGAAATGGAATCATTATAGCTGAAATGGCAACATTATACTAGCACTTGTTCCTCCTGCACTCATTACTGCCCTTCTTTTTATAGATAATTAAGTTAAGAAACAAAAATACAGGAAAGGACTATATATATATATATATATATATATATATATATATATATGTGTGTGTGTGTTTATATATCTATATATATATATATATCTATATATATATATATATATATATATATATATATATATATATACATCTATATACACACACATCTGTAAAAGAAGTTATGTACTTTATATATATATATATATATATATATATATATATATATATATATATATATATATATAAAATATCTGTATGAGATCACACTACGGTGGAGATAGGGAAATTTGTCCTTTCCCCAGTGTGCGATCTGGACTTGGTATATATAAGCAGCAAGGGAGTGGGTGATGCAAGAAGGGATCTTGTGCCCCCTACAAAAATACTGGAAGAGTGTTTTCTTTCCATCCTTTGTAGATTTCTATTTTTCTGTTACATCCATGTGATGTCAATGATGTTAATTTCAATGTTTCTAAACGTCAAAGAAAAGTTAGGAATTCATACGTAAATACACACACACACACACATATATATTTACACCCATATATACATAACACACACACACACACACACACACACACACACACACACACACACACACACACACACACACTCCTTTCTTGTAATTTTTCTTATTAGCTATCTATAACAAGAAGGGCATATATTATTCACCAGATGGATTAACAAGATCTACAGCTAACCAGTCAGAAACATTCATATGGTCAGTTCCTTATAGCGATTCATGTAGTAACAGTAATTTCAAAATGTAGTGAAATGCCCACATTCTAATCCATCATCTCCTATTACAAAGCAAATCTTTGCACAGCTTCCTCAAAAGAAGACACTATTTTTTATAAAATAATTTAGAAAATATATTAAAACTGTATCAGTAATGTTGTCCATGCAGACAAATCTATTTCCCGATATAAAAAGTATAGTTCTTCATTTAAAACAGGTTTAAACAAAGTCCCTACGTTGATAATCCATTGCTTTTTCTTTAGATTTAATAATATGCATTTATTAGAATCAGATGGAATGTCCATAACTCTGTCAATACCAAGTAAGGAAGAATGTGGATTCAAAATGCAGTGGAATGTTTGTACAGAGCACTTCTTTGACTTTTACATCTTAGAACTGTATGGATGTACAGGCAGTCTAGATTACCATGGCAGAGTAGTGTGCTCTACATCTAATGAGCAACAGACACAAATGGCCATATACAACACCCATTTGCTAGAACAGGTAATAAACTGTTTGAGATTGTGTTCTGGTTATATAAACACATGAAAAAAATTATGTCTTAACCACATGGGGACTATACACACAAATTTCCCCAAGGTGAATTCCCCAATTTTCTCCCAAAGGTCTCCAAGGGAAAAACTGTATATTTAGAAAAATGTTGTCCCAAAATCTTGCCTTTATGATAACTGAGATGACATTTTTCTTGCATTCTACCCTGAAAAAAAAACTTGCCATTGTACAGTAAATACCAATAATTATGACATCATTAATTTTTAAACTTTTATGTACAATAAGTATTAACAAACATTATAAACTCTGTATTCCTTGCCTTTCCTTCATTGTGATATGCAAGTATATTAACTCTAGATGTCTCTTTGGCATTCTTTCTGGTCATGTTGAACCAATTAGGCTTATAAACTCTTGTCAGCAAACCTTTGTGCCAGCATATCTGTCTCCATTTCAGATTCCTACTGATTACTACACAGTCTTCTAATCCTTAAAAACTGAGACTTTGGTATGCTTTTATGGTATGTATTGGATGGCGACATCCTGCATGTAGTAAAAAGTTCTTGCTAAATGTTTTTTGATAAAGTGGTGCATTCATTTAGTTATTGTTATTACCGAAAAAATCCATCACAAACAAATCATACCTCAGCGTAAACTCAGGACCATGCCTGTTGCTCAAAAACTTTAAAAATAGTTGTAATTTTTCCACATTACCAGCCCAAATCAACCACCAATTATCAAAAATCGTATGCCACATTGACATGTGGCTAACAAACTTGTTTTTAGCAGTATTACAGATATAAAATTCTTCCAAAAAATATAAATATGTCTGCATAAATAGGGCAAGAAATATCCCTATTTCTGCCCCACTCATTTGTTAAAAAAAAAAAAAAAAAAATTATCACAATATAAAACATTTTTGGTTAACACATACTCCAAAAGTAACAACAAAAATTCCTTACTCTTCTGTATAGATTCCAAATGGGTGCATTGTTAAACAAATGGATGTATAAGAATAAGAAGAAACAATTTGAAGATACAGGAGATCAGGCAGTATGGTAGTTGAATCAAATGAGGATGCAGTTTATCATAGAATTGGCTATTAATTATTGGAACAGCTTTCCTAAAGAAGTAGGAAGTTCAAAAGCAGTAATCTTTACAAGCTTTGTTGCCACAAAGGCTTTAGGGTTTATTACGATTTCAGGCCACCATGATTCACGCTGTTCTGTCTTGTGGAGAAGATGTAGGAATTTGCACTGCAGGGGTGTCGATGGTGTAACTAAAGAGTAGAACTAAGCATACAGCATATGTAATGATTAAACAAGAAGGTATGAAAGAAGGCTGATAGTGCATGTATTGCACATCTGAGCACATAGATCAGCCAGGGAATTTTGCTTAAAAAATGCAGATATTCAAATGTTTCGTCCTACTATCTGGCAATAAGACAAATTTCCAGAAGGCTGATATTTACTGGAATGGGGCATCTCTCAAGATCAATAAAGGATACTGTATTAGGACATTGGAGGGAGCTACAATGTTAGTGAGGCATTCAGGAGGGCTGTAAATGGTAAAAGTTGGATTGGGAAGCTGACCAGAGCTAATGCTGTTTGTTTTGGTTGGTGACCCCCCCCCTCCTTACTGATTTCCCTTTCCAATGAATTTCCATATTCATCCCATTTTCTTTTGACTGTCACTGTATCATCACACACAGCTTTTCTTAACACAATGACTCTAACTGGTAAATTAATATTTGTTTATGAGCAATAAATATAACATTTGCAGTTGTATCCTTGAATTTGTGAGTCCCTTATTGTCTTTGCCAGTGGCTCTAAATGTAAAGCAAGTAACAAAGGGGAAAGAGGATACCACTGCCTGGTTCGTCTGTTCAAACACAATTTATCAGAGAGAAACCTCCCACTTTAATTCTCAACTCAGATCTTCATGCAGAGAAACTACCATATAACCTGGACTTGGATGATTTGTATGGGAATCTTCATAGATGACTGGGATATAACTGAAGGGTAAGCAGGCAGAAAAAACAATGTAATTCCTCCAATTCATTGTTCAGAAAAGAATAGAAGGGCAAAATTAACAAGCTAACCTACCCCCCCACCCTTTGTGGATTACATTTCTCCATCTCACTCCACATTCTTTCCTGCATCAAAAGCTTGAGCTTGACAGAAAAATCCATGGAATGTAGTTGCCCTTTTTTCTTTTTCTTTTTTTGTAAAAGTGTGGTGTGTGTTTTAAACAGTAAGTAATATTTATGTTATCATCATTTACCATCTTGCTTTGTTTGAGTAGAGCTTTTTTGCATATTTTGAGTTCTCTTGCTCTGTGTAATAGTACTTTAAAAGACCATATGTAAAGCAAAATCTACCTTCCCATATTCTTAAATGAGTGCAGCCCTCTTAAGAATGTTTATCTGCAAAGGAATTGCAGAAGCCAATATAAACATTTGCAGTATGCAATAAGTTATAGTCTCTGTAAAAATTCATTATTAGTGTACTAGTTGGTTCTCTGAGAGAGTAGTTGATGCATGGAATAGACTACCAAATAACATTAAAGCAAGCGCTAGTTTAGATATTTTTAAGAGCAGCTTGGACACTTAAGAGAACAACTGATGCTCTGTAGTCCTATCTCGCCTTCATTCTTACATATCCTCGGCTCTGACTCTGCCTATTACAAAGCTCAAAGTCTCTTAGTTGGCTTGTGGCTAGGTAGGTATCTCATAGTGCACTAGTACAATCCCCAGATCTCGTTTGCCGCGTCTATGAATTCAGAAGTGCTTCTTGTTTGACCGTGGCTAAGTTCAAAACTTTTTTTCACTATTATTCACTTAACTGATTCTTTAGCCACTTATCCTAATATTAGAAGTTAGTTATCTTATAGATAGTGTTTAGAAGTGTTTTTTGCCATTTGATTAGTTAGTTGCCATTGGCCTTTGTTGTCCTTCATTTGTTATCCTGTGTGCTAGTTTATAATACCTTTGATATTACAGACGTCCCATTTGGGATGTACCTTACAAGACACCTGCAACAGCTGGAAAGACCACAGAAGAACCTCACCAAGAGGATTACTGGCCTCAAACATATGCCTATGCAGCCCGACTGAAGAAACTCCAGCTGTACTCGGTTGCATATCGCTTACTCAGAGGTGATCTCTGCCTGACATGCAAGGCCATGTCCAACCCAGAATTGATGGACATGCTCCACCTAAAAAAAACAAATCTCCGAGAGCCACACGCTCTAGGGAATCTAAACCTCACCACAACAATAAATAGGACGTGCTGGAGGGATAGATTCCTGTCCCAGAGACTCCCCATACTTTGGAACAGGATTCCAGTCTACAGTAGGCAGAGCCCCTCACTAACACTCTTCAAGAGAAACCTTGACGAGTGGCTGGGGAACAGAAAATTTACCCCGGGGATCACTGCAGTGGCTCTGCTGGACAGAGGCACAGGGAACTAATCTAAGGGGGCGGCGAAAGCCAACACATTCTGGCTAGGCTTATAGATGCCCTCGGGCAGATAGCCTAGTACTAACCTATGAACATAGGTCCACGTTTGTTTTAGGACCTTGTTTTTCTTGCTTTTTCATACATATATATTGTGTGCAGTGTTTTTTGCTAGTTTTTGATACAGGTTATTTCTCTGTAGGTCCGCGTTTGTATTAGGGCCAGAAGATTAGATTAGAAGACTGCGTGTAGTATTGTTTGTCTCGTACTTTGTCTGCTTCTGAAGTTTCTGGTCTTTTCTCTGACTTAGCTTATCCAGTTTGGTCCGTTTAAGTTAGAGGACCTAGTCCTCTGTTATCTTTCATTTTTTCTAACAGGGCTAGGCCCACTTAAGTTAGAGGACCTAGTCCTCTTTAGTCCCACATTTTCTGTGTGTGTGTGTGTGTGTGTGTGTGTGTGTGTGTGTGTGTGTGTGTGTGTGTGTGCACTTGTTAGGGCTAGGCCTGTTTAAGTTAGAGGACCTAGTCCTCATTGTGCTTGTTGTGTACCTGTTAGGGCGAGGCCCGTTTAAATTAGAGGACCTTGTTTTCCCTTGTTGATTTAGCTCTGTTAAATATGTCTAAAGAGTCCAAAGATCACAAACCTTCAGGTTTCAAAAAATGCATAAAGTGCTCCCAGAAGATGTCAATTACGGATGGCCACAGTTATTGTGTTTATTGCCTTGGAGCCATTCACTTGCAGGAAACTTGTTTATTCTGCCATTCCTTTAGCTCCAGAGTTCTCCAGGAGCAGAAGAACAAGTTAATTTTGAAAGGTCTCCTCAAGCCTTCCTTCGAGGAAGACTTAGCAAGCTCTTCTTCTTCATCAAAGTCCCATTCATCCAGAAAAGAGAAGGTCAAGTCGGCCAAGAGGCATTCTCTGGTGCTGACTAGTGTATCGGAACCTCCTCAGAAACAATTGAAACTTGATAAGACTTCTATCTCCTCGGCTCCACTGTCCTTGGAGCCAGTCGAATTTGTCGATGTTGACACTGCAGTGTCGGCCCCAAGCCTTTCGGAGCCGGCTACTGAAAAATTGCATCAGAGCCGGTCCAGAGATCTTTTGCTAGTCTCCCCAACCTTAAGATCTCCAATTTACAGAGATCCAGATCACCTACCCTGTCATACAGATCCTCCAAGAGCCTGTCAGAAGAAGATGTGGAAAGAGTAGTACTTAGACTCTTGAAGTCATCTGCTTTGCTCAAATTGTTGTTGGCTCTGACCCAGTCGGTTCTGGAGCCACCTGAGTCCATCCTCCCTGTTGTGGTTCCTCCTCCGAGCCGAGTCAGGCTTTCGGAGCCGGAGATTTCAGTGCCACTTGTTGTGGAACCCTCGGTTCTAGCTCTCCTTGTGGCTGTCTTGAAGCCAAGTTCCACTCCGACACCTTCAGCACCATCCGTGTTGTCTAGGAGCTGAAGCTCACTGGACGGCACCAACAGGGACACTTGGACCCGAACCTCTTCGGTGCTGAGTCTCCCTCTCAGTACGTTGGGTAGGGTGAGCTCGGACCCTACATCCATCAAAGAGCCGGTCACTCTGGAGCCGAGGACTACCTCCGTTTCCTCATAGTCGGGGCTGTCTTTAGAGCCGGAGAGATCTGCTTTCAAGATGATGAGGAGTGTGCTGTTGCACTCATCAGCTCTGCACAAGGATACTGACATTCTTTCCCCTTAAGCACCGACCTCTGTCTCAGCACCTTCTTTCTCTCTTGACAGCAAAGACCCGCAGCCTCAGGAGCCCTCGTTGGGTGGCCCACAGTCTTCCGAGACCTCCCCATAGTACCCTTCTGGGGAGTCCTTTGGAAGAGAGCATGCAAGAGGAAGCATGTAGACTCCCCAGATGAGTCCATCACTTCAGACACTGACCTCGAGGAGTCAGAAGGGTCCCCAAGTCTTCCTCTGATGATGTCTCCTTTGTAGACATCTCAGAGATCCTAAAGCAGAGAGGTGTCTGGCCCACTGTCAACCCTTCTGATGAGGAGTCAGTGTACCTGAAAGCTTTCGTGTCTCAACCTTCAGCCTCTTGGCTGTCTCCACCTTTTGACGAACTCTTAGACTTGGTTAGTCAAAAGGTGTGAGCGACTTCTGATGCCATGGAGCCAGTCCCCAGAAGACCCAATAAATTTCTTTCTGCCCCAAAAGAGAGAGAGTTTTTGTCCAAGGGCGTGTCTGTAGATGCGATGGTGGTGGCGGCCACTAAGAAGGAGCTAGCGGAGACTTCTTCATCTGCCCATCCGCCGAAAAAGGAGTCTCAAATGATGGATAGATGCAGGAAGCGTATCTTTTTTTCAGCGGCTTTTACCCTCAGATTGCTGAAGTGTCTCACACATTTTACTAGGCTTCAGAGAGATCTCCTGAAAGTGTTAGGAGATACTCTTCACAGTACATCTACTGAAGGAGTCCCTGAGAAGATGACTGCCCAGTTATCCACCTTAAATTCCATTCTGAACTCCTCCATGAGGCTGATCTCGTATGCAGCTGACGGAGCGAGCAGGGTAGCAGGTTCAGGAGTTTCCCTTAGGAGACACTCCTGGATGCACATGTAATTTTGCGGAGCCTTTCAAGTCTACCTTTACCAATGCCCCTTTTGAATGTTCTTTATTGTTTGGACCTAAGGTAAAAGATACACTCACCAGGTGCAAACAAGAAAGGAAAACTCTCAATCTGAAGTAGTTAACTTCATTTGTCAGCAACCTTTGGGAATCGGATCCGACCTCGGATCCGAGCCGGCAATCTTTCATAGCTTAGATCCGAGCTCCTAGCTCCTTCCCTTCACCCATAATCCCCTGCCAACCCTGACTGACCCCAGATCTAGTTTGCCGCGCTTCTTGTCAGCAGCTAGGTTTTTGAGCTCCTGGTGTCGTAGGGTTTTTGTGAGAGTTTTTCAATTTTTTTATTATCCCCTTAAGTGTACGAGTGAGTGTTGTGTGGTCAGGTTCCCTTTTTTGGATTAAACTACCCTAGTTTATACCATTTTAGTTAAATTTACCCTCCCTCCCCTTTGCTGGTCGTAGCGTTCTGTGTGCTGTGTGTTTGGGGCCTAGCGAGTGTTTTTTTCTTTACAATGTCTGAGGCCCCAAAACCCATCTTTTCCAAGTGCACTGAATGTGGCCACAAGCTCTCCCCAGCGGATGGCCACACTCGATGTGTGCGGTGCCTTGGGGTTGAACACCTTTCCTCTGGGTGTTCCATCTGCATGGCGTTCAACACCAGGGCACTGAAGGACCGGAGGTCAAAGCTGATCCTAGCGGGACTTTTGCCCCTGGATTTGGCTTCGGCTTCCGGTGCTTCTGTGGCCTCCTCCCCGGCTTCGGCGGCGGCCACTCCTGCCTCTCTCCCTCTGGTCGGGTCTCAAACTCCCGCTGCAGCTCTGGAGGAGAGGGAGGCCAGGAAAGAAAAAAGGAGGGAGAAACACCACAAGCGGCGGGCTGAGGCCTCCGTGTCGGCCCCCCTGGCTAAGTGGTCTTCTCCCTCCAGGGCTTCCCGGTCTCCGTGCTTCTCACCGGGCCCCGAGGAGGAGGAGACCTGATTTCCGTCGAGGTCATTGAGGCGCCATTCCCCGCCAGCCTCGGTGGCCTCGTCGAGATCAACTCGCAGTCTTTCCGATGCAGATTTGGACCGGATGATGCGAAGGTTTCTCCAGTCCCAACTGCAGATGGGAGTGCTCCTGCCTCCCCCCCCCCTCTGGGGGGGAGCTCGACACCTTTCTTTGCCCCGATAGCTCCTTCTCCGACCCGCTTCCCGGGTTCAGAGCCTTCGGAGCCGAGCAGCCTTGGAGCCGGAGGTGGGTCAGCGCAGACAGTATTGGGTACTTCGGCGCCGACTCTTCCCTCGAGCCTGTCGGGTCCGTTTTTGTCGGATCCGGGCTCTCGGAGCCATGGGATGAGGGTCGGATCCGAGGGAATCAGTGTGTCTTCGGCTCCGTCTCAGTCGGAGCACACTGGTCCGTCAGATCCGATGGCTGCGGCACCGACCCCGATCCGTCCATCGGATCCAAGCGAGGGTCTGCTCTCAGATCCCAGAAAGAGCGGCTCTCCCTCGGCTTTCGATGTGGTGGAGAGGGCACTGTCGAGTGCTTCCAGGCCCCCGGTCCTTGCTTCGGCTCCGCCCTGCAATCCCTCTCTGTTGGGTCTGGCTTCCATCACCCGGCCCCAGGGACAGCCTGCTTCGATGTCCCAAGTCGTTCCCTTGGAACAGGATGTGGCTGGTGAGACGTCCTTGGACAGCCCCCCCGAGGACGTCCCTCACAAGCGAAAGTGCAAGAGGAGGCACGTGGACTCCCCCGAGTCCTTGACTGATGACACGGATTTAGATGAAGGGGAAGGCTTCCCTAGGTCACCCCCCGAGGATGTCTCCTTCGGAGACATCATGGAAATGCTCAGGATAAGAGGGGGGTGGTCTACCCCCAAGGATTCCTCAGACAAATCCGTGTTCCTGGAGGCATTCGAAGCAGGCCCATCTACCTCTACCGCTTGGAAAGCTTGGCGACAATATAAAACACCTGAAACTAGGCAAACTTTTTCTAAACTTAGAAATAAAGCAAAAAAGCAGGTCAAGTTGGACAAACAAAACCACTATATTTCCTTACAAAGGAAACACAGTAACAACCCAGAGAAATTTTGGGCTGCAGTGAACAACATCCTCCAACCTGCAAAAGCCACTACACCACCTCCAAACATCGAAGGTACTAACCTTGACATATCCTCAAACTTCAATAACTACTTTACCTCTTCCATACTGAAACTAGTGAATGATATGTCACCGATAACCCAACCACAATCCCCAATATGCTAGACTAACTCAACCCCCTTTTCACTCAACCCAGTACCAACATCAGCCATTCAAAAACTCTTAGCAAAACTCAAACCTACCACCCTCGCTGCTGACTAAATCTACCAGCCAATATCTTCAAATTGCATCGAAGGCCATTGCCTACCCCATCTCCCTAGTTATTAATAGATCTATTTCAATGTGCACCGTCCCATCCTTGTGGAAAAGGTCATATATCATTCCTCTCCACAAGGGCAGCCCCTCTACTGACCTCTCCAACTACCACCCCATTGCTATCCTTTTACCTCATCAAAGATTCTAGAAAGATGTATCCACCACCAATTCCTTACCCACCTACTAACCAACAACCTACTATCAAAACCCAACATGGATTCAGACCATCCCATAGCATCAACACTGCCCTAATTAACTTCTCCAACACCATAAACATATACAGGAACCAAGGTAAACTGGTCTCCACCACCTTCCTAAACTTATCCAAGGCATTCAACACAGTTTCCCATAACATACTCCTTACCTGCCTCTCCAAACTCAACCTTGATAAATATTAGTGTTGTCTGAATACCTGTTCTTTGACCTTGTTTTTTAACTAGTGTTTGCTGTTGGAGTCCCATAGTGTGATTGGGTGCAATTCTGACAAACTAAAAAAGTAAAGCAATAACAATAACATACTCATTTCTCCTAACAAAGTACTTTTACTATTAAAAGGGGAAAATGAGTGTGTTCATGAAAACAGCACAAAAGGTGTTAAAATATATGCAGAAACCAAGACAGGAAAGCTTCTGCCCCCAAGTACATGTTAGTGAGTAATGCCCATCACTGCTGCACAACAGGAAGGACAAGAGCAATGCCTGTGATGTTGCAGATTTTTACAAGTCTGTTTTCACATAAATTATTCTTTTATGTGAAAACAAGAGTTGAATAGCCACTAGTACCAGTGACGGACCGAAAAAGACAGAGTGGAATGCAGATGCTACATTCTGTTTTTAGACTTCCAGATAAGCTTTAAAAACTTCCTCTTTTCCATGTATTTTTTCTTCTCCACGACCAGTGTTTTATACATGCATATATTTATTAATTTTGTTTGTTAATTTGGGATAAAACGCTGAACATATTTTAGCTGTGTTAACTTGCTGTCATATTTTTTAAACAGCATCAGTTTGTTACACATTTTGTTGAAAATTTACATACATGTGCAGTCCGGTTGTACAAAAAGCGCATAAGTTTAATGTCTCTAGAGCAAATAATAGTGACTGGTGCACCATTGTCTTTGCTTTATGGAATTCCATATTAAAATAATTGTTTCTTCTTTTTTTCTACCCCCACAAACAGGACCTTGCCCAGTGGTTGGTTTATGTTCAGCCCAATTGAAAATGAGAGGAGAGTATTCATTTTCTAGATGAGAGCTTTATCCCTATCAGCTGTCGCTTTCATACTTAGAATCTGGTGGTAGAAAGTATGCCAGCTTGATGGTCCTGGATGGAGGACTATCCTCTCCACTTGGGACCCCCCAAGCAGTTTCCCCAAGCCTGTAGTTACTGCCTCCCATGGGAAAGCTTGACTCCACATGGGGTTTAGGATTTCATGATTTGAAGGGGTATTTCAGTGCTACACAGTTAAGACTTATATACATAGCACAAGCAGAAAGCTATAATTCAAAGTGGAAAGGGATGATGATTGTTAAATTGAATTAACAACAGGTTACACAGATTAAGATACTGTACAACTGTATATTCATATTTACTGAAAGTTTATTGAAATAAGCTGACCAAGCACTATCAGCAAGATTTTTTTTTACATTTTCTTTATAATACATATTACTGTCAGATACGCTGGACTTCTTCAGATGACTCAAATTACAAAATGTCCACCAGACAGTTTTTACAGTCGTTTCTATCTAGTTTCAAACTTTGTCCTTGATGAAACATTATTTTCCTGTATTGAAGCATTCTTTATCTGCATCCTTATCTCATCCAGAGAAAAACAGTTCCTTAGCAGGCCAAAATGTTCTTTCATTGATAGGGTCTATATTAGAAAGTCGACCACTTACTTACCCAAACCCCTAAACTTCAACCCGTCTTCATCGAACCACAAAAACATCGATCGTCCAGAAGAGCAAAAGCGGAAATGTAGAATCATCATGGTTGGCCTTCTGCGGTATAGCTGTGTAAGGTAAGTGTGTGATAGTTACGGACCTTAGGGTTAGGGTGTGGGTTAAGTTAAGTGCATACATGGTGGTATATGTAAGATTTAGTGTAGGGTTAGAAGTAAGGTTTAGTTTAGGGTTAGAAGTAGAGTTTTGGTTAGTGCATGTATGTGGTTTATTTAGTTTTAACTGTTGTGGTTCAGTGGTTTTAACTGTTGTGGTTCAGTGGTACCTTTATTCTGAGGAAGTTTTTACGAAAGCGGAGATTAAATATTTGTACGTTAAAAGTTGGTTTGATCTGTCTTCTGGTGAAGTTTTTTGGTATGGTTTATTTAGTTTGTGTAGGTAATATGTAGCAGGCGGTGGGGTGGGACAAGTATGACAGTTTGACTTTTTAAATTTCACGGTTTAGGGCATTCTGTGTTTATGCGGTTCGATGTTTAGGTATTCGATGAAGTAAGCGGTCGACTAATATAGACCCCATTGATAGGATAGTCTGTAACTTTTTTTTCTGCTGTGTTAGCCATTTTCCCTTTAGCAGGTTTATTCACTTGAATATCTGTATACATTCTACTGTTTATGATATTTCAACAAGCCTCTATTGACAATGCCATTTGATACAAAAACATTCAGAAGTATAATCCATTGTGTTCCATACAAGCGCATTCTGTTAATCTAATCATACTTGTTTACTAAACATTTCTTTTCTGTACTTGCACATGCTGTGTTATATGCTGTTTCTAAAAATATTACACTGTTGCAATGATAGAAAGAAATTTTACCAATCCTCTATTACTGTGAAAGAAAAACAGTTCGGCCAAAGTATATATTGTTTCTATCAAACACATGCTAATACTATGAGGGAAACTAGTTTTACTTTATATAATTCTATCAATGATGAAGTGGGGGAAAGCTCAAGAAACAAGGAGAGACTAGGATTTTGTATGCAGATCCTTAAGGAGAATAACAATAACCATACAAAATATTATATCCATAAAGTAGCAGAAAATATTCTAAGAACTAAGCCAACATGGGAATAGAGAAAGGAGATTCTGCTGATAGGGGTGACTGCAAATAGGGATACAGACAATAGGCAAGAGGGGGATGGAATTTACTGGAGAAAACTGAAAAAGGAACCAAGGTATTGGTAGCAAATAATTTGCGGAAGTAAAGGTAATAGAATGGGAAGAAGCCAAGAATTTATTTGGACTGCAGGCTACAGATTGCCTTTCCTGTCAAGGATTTATATCAGAGTATAGGCAAAAAGAAAGGAATAGGGGGATCCTAAGTGAAAGACCAGCAGTGGTACAGCTTTTGGTAAAATCTAGAACAGAAGCTGGTGTTAAAAAAGAGATAATTAGTAGTGTATATAAATTATTACATGATAACTATAAGTCAGTCAGAAGAGGTTAGAAAGGACTGGTATGAGAGACTGGATAAGCAATTCACAAAGAAACCATGGGGAGGAATTATGTATGACTTCCAAATATGCAACAAAGACCAGAACATTTAGGATCTTTGCTTGGAAGTGTTCACATAGGTATTTGTATACCCCAAGTAGACTCCAAAGAATTTTTTCTTAGGTAGATAGCAAATGTTGGAGGTGTGATGAGAAAGAAAGAAAGAGGTCATTGGAAACATATTTTTGGGAGTATAATGAGTTGGGAGATTAAAAAAATCCCTGCAGACTACTGTATCAGAAATACTGTTGATCAAACTGTTATAACTAAGGAAATTATTTTTTCAGCTATGATAGAAAAATCAGTATTGCATAGATATAGTATGGCTTTGCTGAATCTAATTATGGTGGCTGCCAAAAAAAGCAGTTACTAGAAAATGTAAATCAACATCTAAACCAAGTATACTAGATGTAGTTGAATATAGTAACATAGATAAAACAACTAGAAATGGGGTCTTTAGAAAAGGATAGGAGCAAATTACTTAGAAAAATGGGAATTGTGGGAACATTACATGCAGAATAATGTTTTGGAGGAGGAATGAGGTTTAAAAGAAGGCAGCACTTGAATGAGCTATCTAATATTTGACTAGCAATGACTGGATAGTATTATAAGTGATGTAGAATGTTTGCAACTAAAAATATGTCAATATGATTTGTTTCATTTATATAAATGTATGATTGCCTGTGTTATAAGTGATGATTTAATAAAGATGTTTCTTATTTAAAAAATGAAAATTTTTAGTGCAATTTGTGTAGAGAATGGTTTGGGGGAGGAATGATGTTTAAGATAAGGCAGTCACTGAATAATTTATATAATGTTGCTTAGATTATATGATATGCAACAATATATGTGATGTACAGTACTTGTAAATGTAAACTTGTTACTATGGTTTGATTGGTTTCATATATTGCCTATGTCACAAGTGATAATTCAATAAAAATGTTTAAAAAAAGGTTTAAGGGAAGAGAGGAACGGTGAGATTTATGTAATGTTGGAATGAAAGACAGCTGTTATAAAGAAAGAAAACATGTAATATATAGTGTGTGCAAATGGAAAATGTTAATTTGGTTTGTTTTCTTTTCTATTAATATATGTGTGTGTCTGTAGCAATATTTTAATAGTGTTTAAAAATGAAGGAGTTTCTTCTCTATCTGAATATTCTGATTCTGGGAAAGCATGCTTTCAGATTTCCCCTGTTGAAAATTCATCTTTTTCTAACTTAACTAGGATAATTTTTTTTTCAGTGGGAGTAGTGAAATTCCTGTGGCACCGAAAATGTCTTATATTTTGTTGCAGGATGTGCCTGGTATTGACACTGTTCCTCCTGTGTAGCCTGCTTTAGGAACCTTATTCTCACTGTCTCACCTGACAGTCGATCTCTAGCCCCTAATAAGTCTGAGAAGTTATATAAGGTATCTCAGACTCATGAGCATTTGGTTTTCTTTCCCTAAGGCAGACCTAATAGTGATTTCTTGCTCCTGCTGAACAAATTACTTCTGCTAAGCCCTTTGGGAAAACATTGGATACGTAGGGAGAAGAACATTACCATAACATTCAGGAGTTTAAACTATCTAGTACTAAAACTAATTATTTTTTACCTTTATTGTTGAAAACATGGAGAAGTTAATGACTAACCCTTCTTCTTCTGCAGTAAAACATTCTTTCAATGCCTCTGTGACATCTGCTTCTCAGGATACTAAGCATATTTTAAGTGTGCTCTTAATGCTGCTGTTTTCTTCCTCAGAAGCTGGTATTGAGAAGATCGGCATGGGTCATACTTCTCAACCGCCCAGATTTTTGTTGATAGCCCAGATTTCTGCCTAATATTTTTGTTCTGCCATTCATAAAATTTGTGGTTTTCTGGCAAATCATTGAAAACTAAGTCTCTAAATAATGCTAGACAGCTGACAGACTTTATGTCCTTCAGAAAGTGCACACAAAATGTAAAGCTTGTTATTCAAGCACCTTTCAAAGTTTATGAGAGCAGTAATTAAAATCTGTCCCTAATTTTGTGCATTTGTCCCATAATTATTTGTGGCTTTGTCCAGATTTCTTGCACTAAGAGGTATGGCTTGGTTTCATTCTGAAGACTTTCCTGAAAATGTTAAGACTACTATTTTGCATTATCCCTTAGATAAGGCAGTTATGTTTAACCTTTTTGCAGCTGAAGTGATGTATGATGGAAGAAAAAAGCTGATTCAGGGAGTTAGTCAGATTTTTCAATCCTCCTTTTTCATTTCTATTAGAAATATCCCCATCTTCCACAGATCCTTTTTCATTAATTTTAGCAATAAGGAGCTGACAAACAGGGTTTTAAACAGTCACAAATTGTCAGAAACAGTCCTTTCAGTCAGCATTAATTATCTGCCTGTTCTGGCTCTTCCCCCTCCACTTTGCCAACGTTTCAGTTTCTCTGGATTTCTTTTTTTCTTCCTGATAGAACCAGATTGTTATAGAAAAATGGTTTTAATTTTAATCCGGCAGGGGTACATTTGGCAATTGGAATTTCTCCCCCTTTCCTTGAGATGCCTTCTTACCTAGTGAACCAAGTCTTCCTCATTCCTCCAATTCTGCACCAGATGTTCGCACAGGGAAGCAGCCTCACTGCTACTTGTGGAAAGGCCTTTATTCAAGTTTTTTTTTTTCTGAGGGAAGGATTCTGGAAGACTATACTAGGCCTTTCCTTTTTATTATCCTTTAGTTCTTTGTACCTCTTCTCCCTCCTATAGCTTTCATGGCAAAGCTAGACTTCAGAGATGCCTGTCAGCACATTCTCAGAGGTGATCATTTCAGGCATTTGTTAATATTGGCTTTATCTGGCTTATCCTTTCAGTTCTATTTCTTACCATTTGGAATTTTCTGCACCAAGGGTATTCACAAAGTGTCTAGCTCCAATCATTGTTTATTGATGACTTCTAGGCATGCATATATTTTCAGAGTGGATAATTATTTTAGCTTTTCAGAATTTTTTCCAATTTCAAGAATCTTTAGTAACTGTTCAGAATCTTCTACTCACTCTGGGTTTTCAAGTTAACTTCAGAAGTCCTCTTTCAACCATTAGCACAGAACTGTATCCTGAGATGATTGTCAGTTTCTGCCCTGGGAAGAGGCTTTCTTCTTCCAGACTAAGTACACGTCTTTCTGCTGCTGTTCTCAAATTTTTCTGATCAAACCCATGTATCTATTAGAAATTTGTCATGATTTTGAGGTACATGGCACTGAGGATTCTTGTGCTTCCCCTGGCTATGGATTATGGTGGTGGTGGGTGTTGGGGATTACTTATTGTCAGTGTCTGTCCATCAGAGACAGAATCAGTCCAAGATGAGGTACGAATGCTCTCCAAAAGCCCATTGCTTCCAAGAAGGCTTGTGCTTGCTGTTTCGTTTTTGAGACTGAAATTTTCTGGATACTTTCTAGTGCTGCTGCAGGTATTTCCCTTTTTGCTCCATTCCATATCATACCCAGGAATTTTACTGATGTCCCTTGTTGTGTTTTGTTCTCATTTATGGCCCACCCTCTGTTCTGAAGATGTTGGATTAGATTTCAATGCAGTGTCTACATACGAGTTTTCTCCAGTGATCATTATATCATCAGTGTAATGGAAAACAGTCACTTTGTACAACTGCAGCTTAGCTAAATTTTAGCCACCAATCCGTGGCACAATGTAGGGCTGTGCAGATATCCTTGTGGCAGCACCTGGAAGGTATACTGTCTCCCTTACTTGGTAAAAGCAAATTGAGCCTTGCTTTCTTCTGCTATAGGGATGAAGAAGAAAGCATTTGCTTAGTCCAAAACTACATGATATGGAACAGCAGATAAAGACAGTTTTTCAACAATTGTAACAATGTCTGGGACAGCTGCCGTTAAGGGTGGAGCCACTTTATTTAGACCTCAATAATCCACGGTCATCCGCCATGACCCATCAGGTTTTTTAACTGGCCACACAGTGCTGTTAAATGGACTCACAGTTGGCTCGAGTATGCCAGTTCGGAGTAGTTCTTGAATAGTTTCAGTAATTTCGGTGTGCCCACCTGGAATATGATACTGTTTGATGTTTACTATTGTTTTTGGTGTGGGAATATGAAGTGGTTCCCACTTAACATTGCCTCATACCAGAGCCTTGACTGTGTTGACTGAACAGTGCCGCACTCCAAACCTAAATGGCCCTGCAGTGGTCTGCAAAGTTCTACCTTTCAACACATCTATTTCTAAAAATTTTTCAGGTACGGGAGCTATCACTGCTGCAATAAAGATAGGGATACCATCCCCAAAGGCTGTCTTCACTTTTGTCTTGGTGCCTAATGTTTTTGCCCCCTCTATAATCATCAGTTTCTACAGATTGTCCACAAAACTTATGGGGTTTACCTGTAAAAATGGTTATTTCTGATCCTGTGTCTACCAAGGCCATTACATGTTGTGGCCCTCCCCTCCAGAAAATGGTAAGAGATACATAGGGACATCGGTCCCCAGGTGTAATTGCTCTTACTGTACCCCTAGCTACTGGGGACCCGCCTACTAGTCAATTTGTCTCTATTTTCTCAGTTGGGGTCTTCCATTCTTTCTCCTCCCAATCTCTCTCATCATTAAATTCTCCCATTTGCACTGTGCTAATTCCTCGTCAGTAGGGATGTCAGGATACAGTTGATTCCACCCTACTTTCCCTTCAGTGGTACTTCTGGGTGAACTTTTTGTAGGGGTCTGTTTTTTACCTGAAGAGTCTAATCCCTTCTCCTTCTGTTTCCATTTTTTATATAACCCCTCTGTAGCTATTCCATCTGTTTCTGCAGCTGCTACCCCCCACTTTAGCAAATCTAAAAACATTTGATTTCTTGTAATTTTTTCACCAGATTTATTTTTTTACTTATCTGCGTTTGCTTTTCTAGCTTTCCTCTGTTCTTTCTCCTTTACCAATTCTGACATTTGATTTAGAGTAGCCATTACATCTCATATCTGTTGACCTATGCAGCCTGCCAAGGCAGCCATCAGCTGCCCTTTCCACCAGTGTGTTTACCTTGAGATCATCATGGTTTATATTATTCACTATTTGCTTCAAACATAGATGAAACACCAAGCATGCACATTGATGCATTTCTATGGCGTTCAGAGATGGCCCTTCTCCCCCTGTATCCCAGACCCGAAGAAACCAAGTTAAAACAGTTTCTCCTGGCTTTTGCTTAAAAATCTGAATTATATTTAATAACTCTGCTTGGGTATAACTTCGCACCTCTACCCATTGTTGTTGTCCCCCCCCCCCCAACATACTGTCCCTTTCTCTCAATAACTGGACGTGCCTCCACTGATGGAGAATTTATCAACTCAAAGTCACTATCACCCTCATCAGTTGAAAGGAGGTCACCTTCCCATTTCTTGGGGTCAAACTCTGCCTTACACACTAAAGCATGAACCCGGGGCCTTGAGGGTGGACAGCATGAACTCTTTCCATGCCGTTGTCTACACTGCTGGATTACTTGAGTAGCTAATGTCACTGAGTTGGCTTTCTAGTGTTCTGCTTCCTCTCCTACCTTAACAAGTGCCATATCTACATTTTCCAAGGCATCCCTATCCAGTTGATGTGTATACATATGTTCTTTACATTGCTCTTCTAACTCTAAAACTTGTTCTTTTAGTTTTTCTACATCTTTGTCTAAGTCTTGTATTGCCTCAAAAAACAGCCATCCGGCTGCTCCCACTCCTTCCTTCACCTTTTTCCCCTTATCATCCAACTGTAGCTCTGATAGAGCCCCAGCTAGCTCATCAGGGTCTGCCTTAGGTTTTGTTTGTAAGAGTTTTGGGGAAGGGGGAGGTGCTTAACACTTTAGCAAGAGGATCCCATCTCCCAAGCAATGCTGGCATTATAGTACCAACACCCACTTTACTTGGGGTGCCTACTCATCCTTTTTGCCAATATCAATATGTTTCAAAGGAAAAAACATTGGTTGTTGTTGTGACATTTCCACTACAAACTTCAGAACCCAGCTCGCTGCACCAACTGTACTAGTCCATTACTTCAAATTCTGAGGTAAATGCAGGATTAGAAATGACACAAGGCACCAAGGCTCAAACTTAACAATTTTATTAACCTAAAAGGAACTATAACTATTTAATCAGCTGATAAACGTAACATTATAACTAATAAATCATGTACTTACAAGCATATGCATAAACAAAATCATCTTTGCCACTGATAGGGAGAGTCCAGTCCTATTCAGTGTAGCTATCTGTTCAGTCAAGACAGGGCCGACACTGGCAAAATGGCTGTATGCTCAGTTCAGGCTGATGCTTTGATCAAATCCAGATGATGAGTTCCAATCTATTACTAGCCTTTGAGCATTTTGTACTCTTGAACAAACAATAGGGTCAAAAGGTAAAGCTGATGACATATAAATCATAAGTTGATCATGAGCTGATGGAATATTTTAGAAAATTACAAATCATTTCCTAAGTTGTATACAAGACTCGTAATGTCTGGTTTCATACATTACTTCCCCTTTCCAAAGAACAGTTAGCCCACAAACTTGTGATATAGTTCTTCATTGAAACCCCCCATATTCTGATAAACATCTTCTGAGCTGTAACAACTCACTGGTTAAATAAAGTTTAGTTATACCACTGATCAGTGAACAAGGCCTGCCTTTAAGCATATTTTTATTTATCTTATTTAATTATTCTTAGCAGCATGTAATATTTCGCAGCATATCAAATCAAGCAGTAATCAAAAATACACATTGGTGTGAAGCTCAAGGCATAAAACTCACGCCAGGTAGACTGTGTGGATCCATCACAACCTCCCAGGATATTTTTGGTAGTTGACACTCTAACCTATCCATGATCAGTAATGATATGGATATCATCAGATAAAGAGTTCTGTACTTACCATAACGTGGAATGTATGCTATCCAGTGTCATTATTCGTAGGGTTCCCACCCTCCGTCCCCCTCCTTCTGGTTATCAGGGGATTCTTGGAGTAATGGCGGTTTGGTTCTGTTGTTTCTGGGCGAGGACAGGGTCCCCGCTGTGTTAGTTATCTAGCAAACTCGATCTGAGGAGTATGGGTAACAGGAAGTAAGGGGAGGGGAGGAGCACAGCAGCTGTTGCTCATTTTGCCGGCTCAGGTCTGAGGTCAGATCCAAGACTCATCCTTGATGAATAATGACACTAGATAGCACAGATTCCAGGTTATGGTAAGTACATAACTGTTTTTTTGTGCAGCAAGTTCTGTCACTCACCATCCTATTTCTATATTTATTTTGAAGCTACCATTGAAATTTTCTTTTAATCTATAATGTTTTCTTTGAACATAGCTATCTTGGTCTACATTGTGTCAGTTAGTGCTGTCATTCTTTTGACTTTCATTTGGTTATCATAAGTGCAGTTTTATCATATTCAAAGTAGTCTCAGTTAAAGCATAACTTTCATGAATATAAAAATCTTGAAACATTTTAAGATGATATTCATAAAAGTTATATTTTAATTGAGACAGTTTTGGTAGTGTTCATATTTCTTGGAAGTGGTATTTTTCTGCCACCCATGCTAGTATATATTCAGTTTCTAGCTTAGGCAAACTAAATTGAGAGCCTGCTGATACAGATTTTATAAAGGGCCAGTGAACATCATTTCAGTTTAATTTTTTTAATCAGGCTAAAACATAGGCTCTGTATGTAATTAAGGAAACAATTAAAAAAGAACAAGTATTAGAAATTACAGTGATGTAACTGACCCAGTGGTGCAGATACTGGACATTTGACTGCACTGCTAGTGACCCGAGTTCAACAGTGGATTTAGAGAACCATAGCACAGGCAAGGAGCGGAGGGGCAGAGTGGATTGACAGATCTCTGCATAATCGCTCTAGGTTACCAATATGGTATGGTTTGTCATTTAGTGGGAGGTGGCAGATGCATTAGGATGGCACATGTTAAAGCTTTCTCACCATTGTGACACCTTTGAACTCCGTACAGCACAAGGAAAATGCAAGCAGGTCTCTGGCTTACACACTCACTTAACTTGTCAGGAACTTATAGAGCAGTTCCTGAGCTAATTTGTCCATCTCCTAGTTTTCTTTGCACTGGCAGAAATAAGGAAAGAAGGATGTGCACCATGATCAACTTGAGCCACATGTGGAACATTAGGATGACCCATATCTCCTTTTCTCAACAGAGAAAGAGGTTGCAGTTGCAAAGCAGATACTTTATAAGTAGATTGCACTGACAAATATTACATTCAAAACTCACACCACTGAAAAAATGGATGTTCTTCATCTCACATTGCTGCAGTCCTTACATATGGGTAGTCCGCTGTCCTCGGTTGGCCCGAATACCAAAGTATTAGGCTGACGTCGGTCAAGGCGCTTAAAACTGACATCAGAACGTCAGGGTACAAAAGCGCATGACCGACGTCATATCCTCAGTCTTTTTTGCCGCATGGTCCGATGCAGAAGCAGCGTTGCAAGTGCCGTTCGGCGTTCTGAAATTTTTCGAGTTCGGAGTTTCAGACCGAATCCAAGTTGGCTAAGTACCCCGTTGGGGAATATTTTGTTTTTTTCTTGCCTCAGTGTATTACCGGATGTCAGAAAAAGTGAATAATTGTATTTCTTGTGGGAAACAGATACCGCATAGGGATTATCATTCTTTGTGTATTCCTTGTTTGGGGCCTGAGCACGTCGTAGTCGGGTGTCGCTTTGTGCTAGGTTTAATAAGCGCACTATTAGCGAAGGTTGGATTGTGCTAGGCTGGTCTTGAAGCGGTGCAATTATAATATGCCGTCGGATACTCCGGCCCGCTTCTAAGAAGCGCAAAGACAAAGCGGTTAAACCTAGGCAAGATGAGTCGTCCGTTCGGACGCCGGTTCTTTAGAGGCTTCAGTGGAACCGGTGGTTCCGATGGAGGCTTCTCTGGAGTCTCAGGGGGAGACTTTGATTTTGCAGGATGTGGCCTCTCAAGAGGCAGGTCAGGCTGAAGGGGCTTCTCAGGTTTCTGTACTCCCCTCCCTTCCCAGGGTGGTTAGACCCTCTCCTTCTGTTTCCAAGACTTCTTACAGAGGCAGGCCAGGTTTAGCTTCTGTTGGTGTCAGTCCTAGTTCAGCAGGGTCTGTGCCTAAGAAGCACATGCTTAAAATGGCAGAAGATTTGATTACTCTGATTAGAGGTTCTTTGCCCCCTCCTGATAAGAGGCCTAGGGTGGAGCCAGAGTTGGAAAGTTTTGTACAGGCTTCGGATGTTTCAGAGTCTTCGGCTGAAGACTTGCAGGAGTATTCTCCTTATTCTGATTCTGATGCAGAAGATTCAACTCCTTCTGCTTCTCCTCCAGAGGATTTTTCTTTTTCAGAGACACTTCATTCTATGAGGGAACATTTTAAGTGGGAAGGTCAGGACTTCTCTGATTCACGGAAAAGGCTTAGGGAATTTTTGTTTTTACCTCAACATAGGCCCTTAGCTATACCCCCTGTTCTGGATGTTGTGCAAGATGTGTTTTCAGAGGCTTCACTTAATCCTGATTCTCTGCCCCCTCCGCCTGTTAAACCAGATAGGTATTACAGGGTGCCTGAGGCTCATAAATATCTCTATAAGAGTCCTAGGGCGGACCCAGAAACTATTAGTCAGGGACCTAAGGGTGTCAGGACCTCTGTTGTAAAGAACCCGGTTCCTCTAGATAAAGAGGCCAGGGCTTTGGATAGATGGGGAAAGAAGGTCTATACATCTTCTACCTTAGCAATGAGGGCTTTAAATTGCCAGTTTCATATGTTGAAATATCAAAATTTTCTTCTTTCTCAATTGAAATCTAAGGTGGATGCTCTGGCAGAAGGCATTGAGTGTAAAGAATTACAAGATTTGGTGCATGTCTCTGAACAGGTGGGTAAGCATTCTTTACAGTGTGGTTTTGATGCTGTGCAGGCCTCTTCTAGGGTGGCTGCCACTGGTTCAGTTCTTCGCAGGCACGCCTGGCTTAAGGATCAGAATTTATCTGACCATGTTAAGACAAGGATTTTGGATGCTCCTTTGCAGTCTGAAGTGTTGTTTGGTCCACCTGTGGAGTCAGTCTTGAAGAAAATGGAGGACAAGGCTAAGTCTATGCAGACTGTTAAAGATTTTTTGCAAGTTCAGCCTCCGAAGTTTAGTAGAAATTGGCCTGCTAAGGGGTGGACGTATCCTTCTTCTGATTCTCAGTCTAGGGGTAGGTCTAGACGTGGTAGGGGCAGAGCTCAGAGTTCCTTCAGACCTAGAACATGGAGTTCACCTGCACAATCTTCGGTGAGGGCAGGGGCCAGTCCTTTCGTAAACAGGCCCAATGACCTACTCTTTCAGCTGCCAGATCCTTCTTGCCTGGCAGCACCTTTGGGAGGACGGTTGGCACTCTTCAAGGAAAATTGGATTTTAATTACCCAGGACAAATGGGTATTGGATATCATACACCAAGGTTACAAGTTTTATTTCCATACCTTGCCCCCTTTCAAAGGCATGCCAGACGTTCCTCCTCAGCAAAGACTAGAGGCTCACAAACAGATTTCTCTACTACTTCAAATAGGAGCTATACAACCGGTCCCTCTGCCAGAAGTGGGCCTCGGATTTTATTCTCGCCTGTTTCTAGTACCAAAGAAAGGGAACACGTGGAGACCAATTTTGGATTTATCTATCCTCAACACATATCTGGACATTCCCAAGTTCAAAATGTTGACGTTACAACAGCTTTTACCTCTGCTGGGCAAAGATCATTGGATGGTGACTGGATCTCAAGGAAGCTTACCTTCATGTTCCTATCAGGCCCAGTTGCAGGAAGTATCTGCGTTTTCGGGCTGGGACTTTTCATTATCAGTTCTCTGCATTGCCCTTTGGCTTATCTACTGCCCAGAGTGTTCACGAAGGTTCTGGCTCCAGTGGTAGCTTTCTTCAGGCTAAGAGGAATACAAATCTATCCTTATTTGGACGATTGCCTGATTCTGGCTCAAGGAAAGGACGAACTTCTTCATCATTTACAGTATGTGATGGCAGTGTTAAGATGCCTAGGGTATTCTGTGAACGAAATAAAGTCCAGTCTAGTACCCTCTCAGGATATGTGCTTTCTGGGTGTGAGACTGAATACTGCATCCCAGATGGCCTTTTTGACCCCGGACAAACAAAAGAATCTTTCTCTTTATTTCCATCAATTGTCTCGTCAGTCCAGGCTGACTGCAAGGACAGTCCTTCAAGCCTTGGGGTTCATGGCATCTTGTATTCTGGTACTTCCCAATGCCAAACTGCATATGAGGAAGCTACAATGGTATCTCAAAAATGTATGGACGCAACACTGCCAAGATATGGACACTGTCATTCAGATAATACCTTGCATTCAAAAGGAATTTTTGTGGCGGGCTCAGGAATGTCACCTAAACAAGGGACTCTCTGTGACCCGACCAGAGGCGAGTCAGATTCTAACGACAGATGCCTCAGACAAAGCTTGGGGAGCTCATCTAAATGGAAAATGGGTACAAGACACGTGGCCTGCCAGACTTCAACATTTACATATCAACTTGAAGGAGATGTTAGCAGTCCAATTTGCATTGATAGCTTTCAAGGATTTACTTCTTCCAGGGCAGGTGTTGATTCAAACAGACAACACAACTGTCATGTGGTACATCAACAAGCAAGGGGGGACTCATTCATACCCTCTATGCAGACAAGCAATGATTTTGTGGGAGACTGCTCTCAGTTTACAGCTAAATCTTCAGGCAAGGTTTCTGCCAGGGACACAGAACTCCTTAGCAGATGTGTTGAGCAGACAAATTATGGATCCCCACGAGTGGAAATTGGATCCTCATGTATTCCAAGAATTGACAGTGTTATGGGGAACTCCAGACATAGATCTGTTCGCTTCTCCACTAAATTACCAGCTGCCAAAGTTTTGCACAAAAAGGTTTCATCCCACAGCTTGGAAAGTGGATGCTCTCTCATTCAATTGGAGCAATCTTCACGTGTATGCCTTTCCACCACTCCCTCTCCTCCCAAAGGTACTCCTGAAGGTCAGACAGGACAAGCCAACCATGATTTTAATAGCTCCGGATTGGCCTCGACAGCACTGGTACCCATTACTGAGAAGTCTGGTTCGGGAGCCTCCATGGCCTTTGCCTTCGATTCCACACCTGCTGTCTCAGGAGAACAGTCATTTACTCAATGTCAAACTTCACTCTCTGCATCTAACAGCCTGGCATATTCTGTTTTAAACCCTGGAGGGTCTCAGCTTCCACAACAAGTTTTGAATGTTATTTTGGAGGCCAGGCGGCCTAGTACAAGGAAGGTTTACGCAGATAAATGGAGGAGATTTTTAATTTGGAGTACAGCAAAGGACTTTGATGTTTCTAAACCTAATTTAAGTGTTGCTCTTCAATACCTTACTGAGTTATTGGACAAAGGTTTGTCCTTCTCCTCTATAAAGGTTCATGCTGCAGCAATTTCTGCTCACTATGACTGTGACCCACCATTATTTTCTCATCCTTTGTTTAAGCAATTCCTTAGAGGGGCAAAGAATATAAGACCCCCACGTAGAGCTCCTACTCCTCCTTGGGATCTCAATTTTGTGTTGGAGAAACTCACTCTACAACCTTTTGAGCCTGCAGCTACTGCCGAGTTGAAATATTTATCATGGAAGACTGCTTTTTTGTTGGCCATTACCTCTGCGAGAAGGGTTTCTGAATTACAGGCCCTTATGGCGGTTGAGCCTTTCTTAATTTTCCACAAAGATAGGGTGTCTTTGCGTACTAACCCTTCCTTTATGCCTAAAGTGGTTTCTAGTGTGGCTTTAAACCAAACTATTCATTTGCCTACTTTTTATGCAAACCCCCAAAATAAAGGGGAGAAGATTTTGCACACTTTGGATATCCACAGACAGTTGCGATATTATTTGAGCAGAACTAAAGGGTTCAGGCAGTCTCAGGAGTTGTTTGTTTCATTTGCTTTGGGTTCTCAGGACAAACCTGTTTCAAAACAAACTATTTCTAAGTGGATTGGTTTTTGTATTGCTTTCTGTTATTCCCATCATGGTAAGGAGATTCCAGTTGGGATTAGGCCTCATTCCACTAGGGCTACTGCCACTTCTACAGCTTTTTTAAGGGGGGTGGCTACTAAAGATATTTTGGAGGCAGCTACTTGGAGTTCAGTGCATACTTTCTCTAAGCATTACCACCTTCCACTTTACTCTAAATCTAGGGCTGGTTTTGCCACTGCAATTTTACAGGGCATTTTGGCAGCTCCTAATGCTTTATAGTTTTGCCATCCTCCCTTACCTCTGCTTTGGGATTCTACCCATATGTAAGGACTGCAGCAATGTGAGATGAAGAACATAGTACAGTTTTGTACCTACCATAAATGTAGATGTTCGAAGATCCACATTGCTGCAGTCCAATTTACCCTCCCTCCTTCCCCTCTGTAGTTAGAGGTGGTTGTGTGGTTTGGGTTGTAAATTTTGTAAATATGGTTAGTGCAGGGGTGGTTGGTTGTTCTTTGCTGTTTTTTTTTTTTTTTTTGGCTTTGGCCTTTCTTTTTAGGGCCTTCTGACATCTGGGGCAAGAAAAGACTGAGGATATGACGTCGGTCATGCGCTTTTGTACCCTGACGTTCTGATGTCAGTTTTAAGCGCCTTGACCGACGTCAGCCTAATACTTTGGTATTCGGGCCGACCGAGGACAGCGGACTACCCATATGTAAGGACTGCAGCAATGTGGATCTTCGAACATCTACATTTATGGTAGGTACAAAACTGTACTTTACCCCCCCCCCCAGTGCTTCCTTCAAGAATGTCTGCATTGCAGACATTTGTGTAACAGGCCAGATGGTCTTTGATGCACATTTTCATGGAGCATTGTTTTCTCAAACCAAACTCAGGGTCATTTTCCCTTTTTGTGAAGCCACTGCTGCAGGTATATGAGCTGTTGTAGTGTCATCCACTTTATTTCACATTGCTGATTATTGTTTGGGATTCAACCCTACCAAGATCTGTTGGGAGTGGAGAAGGTCATCAACTTTAGATATTATCAGGTGATCTATGAGATGAGCCTTCTTGACAGGTCGGGAATATTCTCCTTTTATTTCTCTGCAGATGAGTGTTTTTCCACCATTTGCAGTTGTTTGATTTCTCTGCAGGTCAAGACAAATTTATATTCTTATATAAACAGTTTAATAATATAATCCTAAATCTCTGTTTTTTTTTTTCATGTTTTGCAGGAAGGGGTAGTAGTGGTGGTGGGGTGTACTGATAGACTTGAAGGAGCCACACAGTGAGTTCCACCACTCTGCACATTGGTACAGGTACACAGGCAGTCTGCAAGAGATTCTATAGAAAAAAAGTGTCAAACCCTGATAAGTGGAGAAAAAATTTGAAAATAAGAACTCCAAGGGGGTCCTGTTATAAAAGATCAGATAGTATAATACGAATATATCTCTTATTTCATATCAAACATTTCTAGTGACTGGACCTTCTAAAATATGGTAGGGTTGGGGTCAAGGAGAAGAGAAAGAGTGAATAAAAGCAAGGCAGGGCTGAAGTTAACAAAGCTGGGTGGTAACTGTCTTGTAGTTACATCAATTTATGAAAGATGTACTTTGAGAAACTTCTTAATTCAGTAGCACTTGGGAATTGAGTTAGGTTAAACAGGTGAGAATTTCAAAGTTTGGATGCTGCAGATGAGTTAATAGTTAATGAGTCAGGTATAAGAGATTGTGGACTGGATAAGGATGGGGTTTGTAGACCAAAGGCTAATATCAGAAACATGTGAGGGGTGGTTGCGTGACAGGCACTTATTTTGGGTGATATAAGATGGAGTGTGCAATTTCCAACTTGTGTAAGATAGAGTGACGTGATGATTGAAACCTAGCAGTGTATTTTCCTTTGTGGCACACAGTGGTGAGGTCTGAGTAGGTAGCCAGAGGCAAATCTAAGTGTTAATTTGTATGATTATTCTTGTTTGTCCAACTAACTCAGGTTAAGATTAATGAGAAAACGTGATGGATATAGGAGACTAGAAATTAAGAACATGCTACCTGGAGGTATGCTTGTTTGCTTAGCCAAGGAACATTGAGTGCAACAGAGGAACCCTGATTTTGATTAACTTTTAGGACAACATATTTTAGCACTTTGAATGAACTAACACATCTGGTCAAGTGTTACATCAAATAATTTAATTGTGCCAACAACTTCATGATGGATCTTGTGTGTTGACTAAAGAGAAATTTGTGGTCAGAGTATTGCTAATAAAATATCAATATTCAGGAGCAGTCCTGAGTTGTCAGTTTAACATGAAGCTGAGCTAAGTTATAAAGTGACTTTTGATATATTATGACTAGAGGGAAAAAAAGAGTCACTGGTGTATTGATAGGGTTAGTTGGTCTGCAGTAGAAGGCTATGTTATTCACAAAGATATAGATATACCTGTATAGATATACAAGATATACAAAGATCACAAACCCCAACTCCTTGAAATCTGCCTTAAAAAACAGCTTGCATTCTTCTTTGTCCTGCCACTGTAATGACCCAACATAATTACAACCCTCTATGCAGTCTTCCTTCTAGCTATCCACTTGGCTAGTCTTCCTCACTAACTTAGTCTCTTGAACAAAGGCTATTTCTCCTCAGGATTCACCTCTTCTCCCCCCTTTTTGACTTTCATTCAAGCTATACTCCATAAATCTTCTGCCCCTTCCAACTTTTCTCAGTTTATTTACTGCTGATAGACTGTTCTTTATCCATGCTTATACAGTAACTTGTAGCAAACTTGCTACTCTGCTTAAACAGAAATTTATTCCAAAGATATTTATTCTCTTTATTGAACTTTTTCATCTCATTTTTTTATTTTCATTATTAATTTTCTGTATAATTGATTTTTGTAACTTGAAATACCTATATTTTGAAGAACTTATATCTGTTGTACATTGATACTGTTGTGTTAAATTGTACTTTCTTTGGTTTAGTTCTGGAGCTTTTCTCCTTGGGTCTCTGAAAATGGGCTTCTGCTCAGATGGACTAACCTGGTTAACAAATGTCAAATAAATAAATAAATATAGAAAGGAGTGGATGGAAAAACTAAGTGTTTGGAGTCACCCAGTAGAACTGGACAATTTATTAAGATTGCCAGGGTCTGTCAGTCCTAATGAGATCTGCTGTTCAGATTGCTAAACCACTGACGAAAGCTGAAAGTTAAGTGTAGTCCATAGGTGTTCTGACACCTGGTGGTACAGATCTAAATGCATTATCCAGTCACTGTGATCTCCTAGAAAGTCTGCTGTTACCATAAGAATTTAACTAGTTTTATAAAAAAGAAAAATACCCAGCAATGACATTTTGGTAAAACTATACTATACTTGTAATGAGTTGACTATTATTGCATTTCTGACTGCCCTTGTGTTTACATTTTGGCGTTGATTAAACAGACCAGATCTCTTTAGATCCCCTTCCTTAGATCCCTGTCACAAGTATTCCAGTACTGATAGGTTATCTCGCCGAGGTAGCCTGATGTCCAGCCATGGTACCAAAGCAAAAACCCTTCCATGCAGTCATATGTCTGACGTATGACTTAAGTCTGCGAGAGTAAGGGCACATAAGTGGACGTGTGAAGTAAGTTCCTCACACTATTTCACTGCCAGTTTCATACCAGTCAGTCTGTTTTTTCATGTAGTCATCAATGTAACTTCTGCCTTCACTTATTCAGGTGAGTGCTCATTTGTTAGTATGCTAATATTTTTTGTTGGGAAACAGGTTTATTATGTGAGAATACTCACTCTGTTTCATGTATTTAAAACACTATAGCACACTATAAACTAAATAGTATATTTCTGAATGCTAAATTATAAACAAGGGTTTGTGGTAATAGTAGTTAGAGGAGTGATATAATCACTGTTTGAAAAGACCGCAGCTGTAGCACTTTATACAGTTCTGGAGACATCATTTCCATAGAAAAAGAGACTAGAAGAATTTAACACATATAACCTGTGGAGAAGAAGAAAATCAAAGAAGGTGAGATATTACAACTGGGATGTTTAAGCACCGCAGGGAAATTCATAGTGTTAAAGGAAGGATGCTCTTTCAAAAGAGAGACGTGTATGTCATTTCATTGAAACTTCATTTAATTGAATCCCAGATATTGGCCCCATTTGATGGAAAATTCATTTAATAGAAAACCTTCTCTGCAAAAAATGTATCATGATAAAAACATGTTTTCCAGGGAATCAAGCCCCTTCTCAAAACCCCCTTACTTATATATAGTAACTCCATGGTTGCACAACTATGGAAAAAAAAAAAAAACAGCATACACAGTGGATCAATGCTGGAGTGCTAACACAAACATCTATAGATGTCCTTCCTTATCACTGCTGCAGTATTCTTCATAGTTGTGATATCCTGCTGAGGATAGCCTAACGGCATATCACAGCCATTACACCTTCCCTGCATTGTACGTCAGACATATGTCCTATGTGCAAGGCATAAGGTGCATACATGATGTAGAGGCATTTAATCATCAGATCTTCTTTGCTGCCTGTCCAAACCCTACCTCTGAATTAGGTCTGTTCGCCCCTCACCAAGCTTGTTCTGCTGATCCTTTTAAAGATAAGTGCCAGTTTGGGGTTCCTTCCTTTTATTTTTCCTCACTGCAACATTGTACTTGGAAGAATTTATTGTTGGTGGCTCTTAGTTTTGTTAAGACGATGGTGGTTGGAATAATGGTTAACGTAGTCTTCTTCACAGACACAAGGTGCAGGGTTTGATTTTCACATTCAAGAGAAATTGGCTAGGCTTAAAATAGCCTGCAAGGGCAGTAAGCCTAGTACTTACCTGTGAAGAGAGCTTATGAACTCTAAGCTGTCATGGCAGTTCCTCCTATTTTGTTTTCCACGAGAAAGGTTGGGAGTTCAAACTGTCTTTATCTGCTGTTAAAATATACAGTTTCTACAGCATATGTTAGGCTCTATTAGAATTAGCCAATCTAATAAATTATAGTTACTAATGACAGCAATAACTTTCAATGGATTTTAGACTCTTTACTGGTAACCATTCATTGATAATATTCCTCATTGATGAGAAACCGTAAAGACTTGGTTTCTTGTAAGAAGAAGCTTGTGCAGTTTTACTACATAAAAATAATATTACTGCATTAAATGAATGTACTTATGTTGTCTTTTCTGTCTGTTTGTCAGTGAATGGGTCTCAGATAAGAGTCATATCTGATTTCAGCCACTTTCAAACTTAGGTTGCTTCCCCTTATCCACGATCCCCAGTGTTGACTGAAATATCTCAGATCTCATTTGCTGTACAAGTGTAGGACAGACCTGTTGGTGCGCTTAGAAGAAAAGTCTGTACTTACATTTCTACTTTTTTGGCTCTTTATAATTTTTTGATACAAATTATATATATATATATATATATATATATATATATATATATATATATATGTGTGTGTGTGTGTGTGTGTGCATATATATATATATATATATATATATATATATATATATATATATATATATATATATAAATAAAATCATTTATTTTTTCTGGTAGAATAGCTTTTGTCTTTTTACCTCCTCCCCTAACTCTTTTTCTTGTTCTTTGCCTTAAGCATTGAACTAGTTTTTTCCTTTTCAAAAAGAAAAAAAAGGCTTGCTATATATTTATCACCCTTTTTTGGCATTTGTTTTTTCTTCTTACTTGCTAGTCTTTTTACAAGATGTTGGATAAATCATGCTGATCTGATGCTATCTGTGTCATTATTCATCACTGATGGGTCTAGGATCTGACCTTAGATCCAAGCTGGCAACTTCTCAGACAGCTCCAGAGCTCAGGCTCCTCCCCTTCCCATAATCTCTCGCTACTTTCTAACCCTCAGATCTCGTTTGCCGCTGAATTGCTCAAACATGGTCCCAAGCTCAAGAGTAGGATATAGAGTTAAGTGCTGTTTTTTCTTGGCTTCTTTTCCTTCCTTTTTACTTTCCGGGTGTTGTTTCTGCCTCTTGCAAGTCTTAGTTAATCTTAATACCTCACCTCCCTGTTAAACCTAGTTTTGGGGTTTAGATAGGTTCTCTCCTCCCCCTTCCTAGTCTGTGGCTCTTCACGCCTTTTTCTCTCGGCTGGTCTTTCTTTAAATTAAAAAAAAAAATCTCTCTTATTTTTCTTTCCATTCTGTGTGTGTGGGTCTTGTTACTTCTGACATGGCTGAAAAGCCTTCAGGTTTCAAAAGGTGCTCCTCATACGATCGGAATATGACGTGCTCCAACTTGCATGAGGAGTGTCTATACTGTTTGGGGTCGGCGCGCCTGGAGGTTGAATGCGACACTTGTGCTGCATTCAACCCCAGGGTCCTGTTAGAGCACCAGAACAAAGTTTTTTGTTCAAGGGTTTGGAGTAGGCTGGTCCCTTGCCTTCGGACTCCCTGTCCAAAACCTTGTAGGAGCCCAAGAAGAGACCTCCTTCTTCTTCTGGGGGGGGGGGGTCATCTTTTTCCTCTCTTTCAAAAAAGCCTAGGCTGTCGGATCACAGATCCCTGGATTTGAGCCCAGCCTTCGGATCCGAGGTCTGTCACTCTGAGAGCTTCGGATCAGACTCTCGGATACAAGGCTTTGGCAGATCAGAGGCCTTTGGGGCTGAGTAGAGGCAAACCATCCCTGGATCTGACCAGTTTGTCGTATCCATCGGGCACGGCTTCCATGCCTTTAGATCCTGCTAGATTGTCTGATCCGCCAGCTCCGTCATATCATATTATCATTAAGGGTTCCCCTTTTATGTCTTCCAGGTAGTTGCATCTGAGTCGTTAGAGCCGATCTCTTTCTCGAGGGCATAGGACTGTGGAATCCAAAGTTGGATCCCCAGCAAGATCTGGCCACTCTTCATCTTCATCCAGGTCCTCCAGAAGTCTCCTTCCCTCAAATGTGGATAGGATGATGAGGAGCTTCCTCAAGGCCTAAATAGAGTTAGGCTTGCTCCTGTCCTCTACCCAAGTGGCTAGGGGACCCTCCCTACCCACAGGAACACACTTTCTTCTTCCAGTCCAGCAGGTTTTGGAATATCAGGACCGGGAAATTCCTTGTGAGAGGCCAACAGTGTCAGGTTTCCTCCCTTCTCAACACCATAAGGGTCCCTGGACGGCTCTGTTTTGCAGTCTTCAGACCAAAGTGGGCCTTGCCTCTGAGGAGTCAGTGCGAGTTCTCTTGTGGTAGGTTTGAGTCTTGATTTTTTGGACCGCTCCTTTCCCTTGCAGGCTTTGGCACTGGACAGCTTGGGGCTGATATAATCTAGGGGCCTCTGTGCTGCGTCAGGGTCCCTTTTCCCTTCCCAGGTGGTCCCCACCATTGGGGATGAGGGGAGGGCTTTGTCTAGTCTGTCAGCCTTCCGGGTGGTAGAGAGGACCTTTTCCAGCTTGGCAGTTACCTCTCCTCCTTCTTAAGGTCCTCCCCAGCTTTTCTTTGGATTAGCTGTTGAGGCCTCATCATCCATCCAAGGTCAGCCCTCCTTTGAGCACCTTCAAACGGGAAGTGCCCACTTGGGGTACCCGTCTCTTCTGAATCCTCTTCTGAGCCCACTGTGGAGGAGCCCCCTTGGAAGAGAACTTGTAAGAGGAGGCATTTGGACTCCCCAAGAGAGTCCCTCATCAAGGACACAGATTTTGAGGAGGGAGACAGGTCCCCCAGACTTCTGCCTGAAAGGGTTTCCTTCAGAGCTGTCCTGGAGGTTCTCAAACAGAGAGCCGGATGGTCTTCTCCAACCCCGTTTTCGAAGGAGTCTGTATTCCTGAAGGCGTTTGGGATGGGCCCATTTTCTACCTGGGTTCCCTCCCTGCTGACAAGCTTGTGGACCTTATTGCCAGCAGGGGTTGGAAGGAGCAGACCCAGTGGAACCTGTGCCCAAGAAAGCAGGCAAATTCCTCAGTCCTCCTAAGAATAGGTCTTTTTGGAGCAAAGAGGTCCCGGTCAATGCCATTGTGGTGGCCGCTGCTACTAAGAAGGAGCTAGCTGAGCAAAGCTCCTCAGTCCACCCCCCAAACAGGGAGTCCCTGGCGATCGACCATTTTGGAATGCGTGCATTTGCCTCAGCTACTTTTGGTCTGAGAGGAACTAATTACTTGGCCCAGTTTACTTGGCTTCAGAGTGATTTGGTTTTGGAGCTTACCACTTCTCTGTCAGAGTTGTTGCCTCCAGAGAGCCTCAAGTTAGTCTCTCTGAGGCTGTCTACTCTCACAACTTTAACTAATGCTTCGATGAGGCTGATCTCCAGTACTGCAGAGGTAACCTCTCAAGCAGCAGGCACCAGCATTGATATTCAACGGCATATCTGGCTTCGCCTTTGCAGGTCTGCGGAACCCTTTAAAGCATCTTTCACTAA